>NC_057810.1:117346715-117386623 GCF_018294505.1 Triticum aestivum
TTTTTTAAACTTAGGTGAGTACTGGACTGTAGCTAAGCCCCTGAGTGGGAGGGTTGCTCACCACTCGGTAGGATTTTAAAACTTTGGCGAGTACTGGACTGCGGCTAAGCCCTCGAGTGGGAGGGTTGCTCACCACTCGGTAGGATTTTTTTAAAACTTAGGCGAGTACTGGACTGTAGCTAAGCCCCCGAGTGGGAGGGTTGCTCACCACTCGATAGGATTTTTTAAACTTAGGCGAATCAGGTTCGTAGCTAAACCCCTGAATCAGGGACATGCTCTCCACTCGGTGGGATTTTAATTTTCGGAACTTAGGCGAATTAGGTTCACAGCTAAGCCACCCACTTGGGGATTTTGGACACATGCATAAGAAATAACAATCATTTAGGACAATGCAAAACCTTGTCTTTGATAAACAAACTGAAAGGTACTTCTTATTACATCTCGACAATCCGAATGATTAAGTGATAAAGTGGCGGAGAAGCTCCGCATTCCAGGCGTGTGGCTCGTCTTTCTTGTGTTCCACATCGTACAGGTGATATGCACTATTGTGGAGCACTTTGGTGATGATGAAGGGGCCTTCCTAGGCAGGGGCGAGCTTGTGTGGACGTTGCTGGTCCACTCGAAGAACTAGGTCTCCTTCTTGAAATGCTCGACCTCTAACATTTCTGGCATGAAAAGGCCGCAAATCTTGTTGATAGATGGTCGACCGGATCATCGCCATCTCTCTTTCCTCTTCCAGAAGGTCAACAGCATCTTGAAGGGCTTGTTCTGCTTCGGCTTCTAAGAAAAGTTCCACTCGCGGGGCATTATGAAGCGAATCAGTCGGTAGCACGGCCTCGGTTCCATAGACCAAGAAGAAGGGAGTCTGACCAGTCGACCGATTCGGTGTCGTCCTCAGGCCCCACGGTATTGATGGTAACTCATCTACCCAAGCACCAGCCGCATGCTTGAAATCTCGCATTAGCCTGGGCTTCAACTATTGGAGGATCAAACCATTTGCTCTTTCTGCTTGTCCGTTCGACTACGGGTGAGCGACTGAAGCATAACCGACCCAAGTGCCTTGGGAAGCACAGAAAGCTCCCAATTAATCTGAATCAAAGTTTGATCCCTCGTCTATGATGATGCTGTGTGGGACTCCAAACCTGAATGTTAGCCCCCTGACAAAGCTGACGGCAGTGCTCGAATCGAGGCTTTTGATGGGCTTGGCCTCAATCCACTTAGTGAACTTGTCGACTGCAACAAGTAGGTGAGTGAAACCACTTCTACCAGTCCTCAAGGGTCCAACCATATCCAACCCCCAAACGGCAAATGGGCTAATGAGTCGAATGGTCTTCAAAGCTGAGGCGGGTTTGTGAGACATGTTTGGAGTAGAAATGGCAACCTTCACACTTGTCGACTATTTCCTTTGCCATTTCATTCGCTCGCGGCCACTAAAAACCTGCTCGATATGCTTTGGACACGATTGTCCGTGAGGACGCATGGTGACCACAGGTCCCCGAGTGGATATCATTGAGGATCATTCGACCTTCTTCTGGGGTAATGCATCGTTGTGCAACTCTAGTCACACTTTCTTTGTACGGTCGACCTCTTATCACGGTGAAGGCTTTGGACCGACGGACGATCTGTCGCGCTTCGTCTTCGTCTTCTGGCACCTCTTTCCTGAGAATATGTGCGATGTACGGTACAGTCCAATCAGGAATGACGAGCAAAGCTTCCATGACTAGGTCGACCACAACTGGCACTTCAACTTCAGTCGGATCAGGGTAACTCTTAGGTTACGGGGGCTCTTCCGTGAAGGGATCTTCCTGGACTGATGGTGTGTGAAGATGCTCTAAGAACACATTGCTAGGAATGGGCTCTCGCTTTGAACCTATCTTAGCCAGGTCATCTGCTGCCTAGTTCTTCAGTCGGGGAATATGGTGGAGCTCTAAACCTTCAAACTTCTTTTCTAACTTTCTAACTGCATTGCAATAGCCAGTCATAGCCGGGCTTCTCACATCCAACTCTTTCATCACCTGATTAACCACCAAATCCGAGTCACCGAAGACCATTAGGCGATGGACTCTGAGTGAAATGGCCATTCGCAACCCATACAAAAGAGCTTCGTACTCAGCCTCATTGTTGGAGGAATCAAAGTGAATCTGAACGACATAACTAAGTTTGTCACCTGGAGAGGATACCAGAACAACTCCAGCACCAGAACCGCTCAACATTTTGGATTGATCAAAGAACATAGTACAATGTTCCGACTGGACTTGAGTCGGTTGTTGTTGTTCAATCCACTCGACGAGGAAATCTGCTATTTCCTGGGATTTGATTGCTTTCTTTGCCTCAAACTTGATATCCAACGGAAGTAGTTCAATCGCCCACTTTGCCACTCGACCAGTTGCATCTTTGTTGTTTATAATGTCTGACAATGGAGCATCGCTGATGACTATGATGGAGTGATCCGAGAAATAATGTGCCACCTTCTTTGTAGTCAAGTAAATTCCATAAACCAACTTTTGGTAATGCGGGTACCTCTTCTTGGATAGAGTTAAGACTTCAGAAATATAGTACACTGGGCGGTGAACTTTATGGGTTTTACCTTCTTCTTCCTGCTTGACCGTGAGTACTATACTGACAACTTGTCTAGTGGCTACAATATAAAGCAGAAAATGCTCCTTGCTAACTGGAGCTGCGAGCACCGGCTCGGTGGAAAGCACGGTTTGGAGCTCTTCAAACGCTACGTCAGCTTCAGGATTCTACTCGAACTTATCATATTTCTTCATCAATCGGTAAAGAGGTAATGCCTTTTCACCAAGATGAGAGATGAACCGACTCAAGGCGGCCAAACAACCAGTAAGCTTCTGAACGTCGTGTATGCGCATAGGGCGCTTCATTCGAAGTATTGCGCTGACTTTCTCTGGGTTCGCATCGATTCCTCATTCGGAAACAAGGAAACCGAGTAACTTGCCACCTAGAACTCCGAATGTACACTTCGACGGGTTAAGCTTGATATCATATCTTGTTAGACTGGCAAAGGTTTCAGCGAGGTCAGTCATTAGGTCGGAACCTTTACGTGACTTAACCACGATGTCATCCGTGTAAGCCTCCACATTCCGACTAATTTGAGTTAGCAGACACTTCTGTATCATGCGCATGAACGTGGCGCCAGCATTCTTGAGACCCAAGGGCATGGTAATATAGCAAAAGCACCCGAATGGGGTGATAAAGGCTGTCTTTATTTCATTGGGCCCATACAGTTGGATCTGATGATACCCGGAATATGCATCGAGAAAGGACAGTCGCTCGCACCCCGCAGTTGAGTCAACTATTTGATCGATGCAGGGTAGAGGAAAATGATCCTTCGGGCAGGCCCGATTGATATGCTTGAAGTCAATACACATACGGAGTGAGTCATCCTTCTTGGGAACCATGACGACATTGGCAAGCCACTCGGAGTGGTAAATCTTTCGGATGAATTTGGCTGCTAGAAGTCGAGCCACTTCTTCGACAATCGCCTTTCGCTTTTCCACGGCGGACCGTCGGAGATACTCTTTCATTGGTTTAACTTTTGGGTCGACTCGCAAATGGTGCTCAGCCAGATCCCTGGGTACACCTGGCATGTCATAAGGTTTCCATGCAAAGATGCCCCAGTTCTCACAGAGGAACTGGATGAGCGCTTCTTCCTATTTGCTGTCGAGTGTTGTTGATATATGAGTCGGAGCAGCATTGGGATTAGTCGGGTGAATATGAACTGACTTTGTTTCACCAGTTGACTTAAATGCAGACTCTGAAGCTGGCTTCTTAGCTCTCAACAAATCACTCGGATCTACTGTCTGCTTGTATTCTTCCATTTAAATTGCTGCCATATGTTCATTGGCAATCTTCGAGCCCTTCTGGAAGCACTCTTCTGCTCGCTGCAAATTACCGGTGACTGTAATTACGCCCCTAGGGCCATGCATCTTGATCTTGAGATACACATAACATGGTCGAGCCATGAAACGGGCATATGCGGTTCTGCCCAGGATAGCGTGATAAGCATTGTGAAAATCCATGACTTTGAATGTCAACTTTTCCTTCCGGTAATTCTTTGAATCGCCAAAAGCCACATCAAGGGTGATTTGGCCGAGTGAATCTGCCTTCTTCCCTTGTATAACTCCGTGAAAATGCATGTTACTCTCACTAAGCTTGGTCTTCGGAATGCCCATCCCACGGAGGGTCTCTGCATACAAGATGTTCAATCCGCTACCACCATCCATCAAAACTTTGGTCAGTCGGGTGCCTCCAATGACCGGGTCGACCACCAATGCTTGCCTCCCAGGGGTGGTAACATGCAGCGGGTGATCTGACTGGTCGAATGTGATAGGAGTGTTTGACCACCTCAGATACGTCTTCGTTGCCGGAGCAACCATATTCACTTCCCTGTTGATGACTTTCAGTCAACTTTTGCTTTCCACGTTAGCAAAAATTACCAGTGTGGAATTGACATAGGGAAATCCATCATCATCCTCTTCTTTGTCCTCATCCTTATCAAATTCTTTCTCTTTCTCATTGGGTTGTTTTTCTCGGAACTACTGAATAAGGACTCGGCATTGTCGAGTGGTATGCTTGGGATAAATCAGATTTCCCTCTTCATCCTTCCTGATGTGAATCTGACATGTTAAATCCAACACATCATTACCGGCTGGATCTTTCACTTTTTGAGAGGTCCAGGGCCCTTTAGGTTTTCCTTTAGCCTTTCCTTGGATTGCGGCTGCAACCTCTCCAGGTGTTGCAGGCTCTGCTTTGCGCTTCTGCTTCCGATTGGAATTTCCTCCTCCGGTGTCCTGGCCGACCGGTTTACGCTTGCTACTACGGAGTCGGTCCTCTTCTTCGCCATTGGCGTACCGAGTGGCTATCTCCATCATTCGAGTCAAAGACATGTATCCTGTCCGACCAAATTTAGGTTGAGCTCTCGATACCGAACGCCCTCCTTGAAGGCACATAATGTTTGATGATGAGACACATTCTCTACAGTTTGGTGTAAAGTAGACCACCTCTGAATATAATCCCTCAAAGTTTCATTCGGTTTTTGAACACTATGTTGTAATTCTGTCAATCCTGTCGGCCGTTTGCACGTGCCCTCAAATGTTCTGACAAACACTCGAGCCAACTCCTCCCAGCTAAATATACATCCCGGAGTCAACTGATTCAACCAAGCCCTAGCTGACACCACAAGCATCAAGGGAAAGTGCTTCATGGCCACTTCATCGTTTCCTCCGCCGATCTGCACCGGTGAACTTACTGACCCCGGTCGCCAACCTGAAGTTGGGAGGGATCTCTACTGCTCTGATAGCCCCGTTGAAACACTCAGGACCAAAAACATGTATTCTGTCTCCAGTCAGATGATCTTTGTCATGTCCTTATCTATGAGCCCGGTTCTTGTCTACCAAACCTTGCACCAGAATTGACCTTGCGTCAAACCCTTGTTCTCTTGGGTCGGCAGGCCTTCACCGCTCTTTGCTGTACGAGCGCCTATCATCATAATGGCGGGGCACTTATGATTCTCCCCTCGGAGGGGGTGTAGGCACTCGACGGTGATCATCGCGGTCGAGCCGACGATCTTGTTTCTCATGATTCCGACACAAATACTACCCTTGACGATGCCCACGTCCCTCACACCGCGGAGGCGATCTTGGGATGTGAGCCGACTGGACGGTATCAGCCAACACAAATCTTCTATGGATCCCGTTGCACGACTGAGAAACTGCCGTGTTCTGCTCTCCTGCTGCTCGGAGCACCGCTCTGATTTGCATTAAACCTCTACCAGCTTCCGACTGGGATGGCTAAATGGATTCTGCTATATGGGCTGCAGCAGAAAGATTCTAAATCGAAGTGTGGTATACCTGTGGTTCCGGTGGAAACAATCACCGCTGTCGTCGACTGGACTCGGGGATCTGCCGCTGAGCATGCTCGTCGAGTGAACGCTGAAGATTCGCCAGTCGAGTGCGCTCAGCCGAAGTGGCCAAACGCGCTGCCTCCAAGGCCCAAGCCTCAGGCGACTCGCCAACAACGGGCATGTGGAGGGCCTCCACATTTGCGGCGGTGAAGTTCCTCTCTCTGCTGAGAAGAGAGAGTTTTGGGGTGGTATTCTTCATGAACGCGTGACAGATCGCCACCGCCATCGTCGACGCCATTGCGATGCATGCCAGGCGGGCTGCGAGATGTGTCGACCATCAGGACCTCCGCCGCGGGGTCACTACTGTCGCACTCGGACAATGTCTCGACGGAACTAGTCGACAGATCGAATAGGACGTAGAGAGATTCATCGGGCTTGATTGCCACCACTTGAGGGGTGGCCGACTGGCGTGCCACTGCATGCTTCACCCACCGCTGAAGCCGCGACCGACTGGATCGCTTGCAACGGCGAGCAGCGGGGAGAGAAGGTACTGAGGGAGACGACCGATATTGGGTCGACAGCTACCATAGTAGGACACCGCCAACGCACGCATGGAAATGCGTCGCTCCGCGGACGGGGAGCGCCTCGACGTCGAGAGGAGCTTCTCGAAGCCAAGCGGAGTCGTTGGTGATGAAGACGAGTGCGCCGAGACGGATCTCACGGCCCTCAGCCAAACCTCCGCCGGAAACCATGATGAAAAGGGTCAGAAAGTCGCTAAGACACCTGCCCCAAGGTGGGCACCAACTGTCGTGGTTCTAAGTCTGACAGTAAAGTAGGTGGGTAAGAATGTAGAGGCAAGATCCTTGCTATGATGAGATTGTGCACGCAGGATGTACGAGTTCAGGCCTTTCACAGAGGAAGTAACAACCCTACGTCTCGGTGCCCGGAGGCTCGTTCGATTGGAATATATGTGAAGTTATAGGGGGTGCGAACCATTGTGCCAGAGGAGGGGTGGCTTATATAGAGTGCGCCGGACCCCTCCAGCCCACAATTACATAGGGTTTAAGGTACATAAAGGTGGGCATTACTGATAACACCAACAATAAAGATACATGAATGACTATTAAGTCTATAGGATAACGCCTGACCGTTGCCATACAGAGTGACTTTAGATCTTCTATCTATCGAGTGATTCTTGTTGTGGTCGAGTGAGTACTCCTTGGTTGAGTGAACTTGAATCTTCTGAGTGGAGTATTTATGGTCGAGTGAATGATGGTATCCCTTGAATGCTCATGACTTTAGGCCAATGCCCTTGGGGAGGGTGTCTAGGTTAGGCCTATGACCTTACCCTAGGTACATGTCGTCGTCAGCTGGTCTCATGCATCGTCTTCATCCGCTCCATCATCAGGCCTGCTTGGCGTATAGCTTCCTTAGCAGCGCTTGCCTGATCCTCCAGAACGTGATGGTGACGAATAGCGGAGACGGTGGGACAGTCGCAGCAACTTGAGGGTCTGAGGCATGAGGTTGAACAAATGAAGAAGGGTCTTGGGCAGTCGATGCCAATGGGTGTTCAGTCGGCACAGGATCAGCAAAAGTGACGGGAGCTCGATTGAGATCTCCAGTCTGCTGGACCACTGGCTCGGGCACTGATGTCGTTTGGGTTGTCTTGTCGATCGGCGCTTTCCTGCCCGAGCTCCTACCTCACCTTCCCATGGGCCTTAGTGGCACTTCTTCGTCATCGTCTGGAAGTTCAATCACATGTTGTGGTGCTGCAAAAGTTCAGACCGCAATTTATCAGTCGACCTGCAAGGCAATTAACTGAGTGGAAGCAAGATAGCAGAGTCACGCCTGCTCTGGAGGTGGCCGCATCTTCCATTTCGGCATCATATTCATTCCTGTAAATGTCCACTGAGGTCCCAAAAGTAGCAGCACTGCAAGTTCCTGAATTCACTCGGTCAAGCAAGAAACCGAGTCGACGTCTGCTTAAGAAATCATTGTATCAAAGGAGAAAACAAAACACTTACCCAGAGGCGACAGGAATGTCGATCTTGATCTTGGGCAGAGTCTTCCGAGGCTTAGGAGCCACAATCTTGGGCTACTTTGGCACCTTCTCAGTCGGGACGGGAGAAGAAGTCCGAGTGCGCTTTGAGGTCTGCGCAACTGCCTTACCGCGAATAATCGCAGGATCATGAGTCTTCTTGGAGCGTCTTTCAGTACAAGGCAGAGAGTCGACCTCCTCGCCGTCGCTTGAATCCTCACTCTCCTCCTCGTCCTCATCATCGGGTCTCCAATCACCGCTTTCGCCCCCACTCGCCTCTCCCTCCTGGTCCTGCTCTCCATTGGGCATTGAATATGTATCAATGTAGACCTACAAGGAAAATATTACACATATACATCAGTCAGGCACGAAGGAAGTTACAAATCAGAATGAAGATGCACTCGACAAGAAAAGACAGACCTTTTCAGGTTCATGACCAGCGCAAAATGGTTGAACTCTTCTGGACTCCCAGGGGTTATCTTTGTTCTCGGTGATGCCCTACAACCACAGCTCCACTTTCTCTTCGATGACGTCCTCCGGGTGCATCCGAGTGGTGTCCTCAATGCCTAAATACATCCACATAGGATAATCGGGATCCTGGAGCGGCTGGATGCGTCGACTGAGGAACACTTCTAGCAGGTCCATACCAGTCACGCCATCCTGGACCAATTGGACTACTCGCTCCATCAGCATGTTCACCTCCACTCTCTCTGTTGGGGTTACTTTCAAGGAAGTGCGCTGCTGGACTCGTTCCATGGAGAAGGGAGGGAGACCAGTCGACTAACCATGAGTCGGCTGGTCCTTGCAGTAGAACCAGGTCAACTGCCACCCTCTAACTGACTCGAGAAGGATTACGGCTGGAAAGGCACTTTCGCTCCTCATCTGGATACCTAGGCCTCCACACATCTTGATCACGTGAGTCTTCTCATCATTCGGATTAGCTTTTTTCACCAATCGAGAGAGAAAGGTGAAGATATGTTGAAGAGACCCCAATGTGGCCAACAGCCCAAGAAATTTTCGCACATGGAAACAAACGCAGGTAGATACGTGATGGTGTTGGGGGAAAAGTGATGAAGCTGGGCTCCGAAGAAGTTCAGAAAGCCCCGAAAATAGGATGAGGAGGCAGAGAGAATCCATGGTTGACATGAGTCGCAAGGAGGACGCACTCACCCTCCTG
Organism: Triticum aestivum; assembly: GCF_018294505.1. Taxonomy (NCBI): domain Eukaryota; kingdom Viridiplantae; phylum Streptophyta; class Magnoliopsida; order Poales; family Poaceae; genus Triticum; species Triticum aestivum. Next base: position 117,355,794 of record NC_057810.1, read on the forward strand.
CGACTGTGGCTCAGTCTCGTTGCCGGGAAGCCTCCAAGATTCATGAGCAATCAAACCTCCCGAGGCCAGATCCTCCATGTCCTCTAGCTGGATCGTGGAGCGGATCCAATCGCCCTGGATCCAGCCGGGCGGCAGGCTGGACCTCGAGGAGGATCCCCCCGACTCGTCTTCTTCCCTTTCGGCTTCATTGCCATCGCCTTTTTGGCGTCCTCCAGAGCCGCCGTCTTGTCCTTCCCCGTCGCCGCGGACTGCCCACAAGTGGTGCGCTGGTGTCGAGAGTGGCGTAGGGCGAGATGTGGAAACAAAGAGAAGAGAAGGAGAATAGGGAACACTGTGCAGACTCACCGGCCGCGGAGTCTTTTATTTGCCTGTTTCCGAGTGACTGACATGCGGGCCCAAGAAATCCTATCAAATCCTACAATAGTCGCTTGCTCGGTACATGGAGAAAAAGGTGGTGTGGAAATCGAGGCACCCTTGCCTAATCCGTCCTGATTACTGCGGCGCACTCTGTCCCGCGCTCTTCCCCAAATTTCGAATCCCGTGAGATCCGGAGATGCCAGCACAGTCAATCACGCCAGAGATTTTGTTCCTCTCCAACATTTGAAGTGTTCCAGTATAAGTTCACTCGATAGGTTCTGAATGGTTCAAAGTGACTGAAAATAAGGTTGAAGTTTCAAAAATAGTTCACCTTCCCAAGCAAGATGCTTCTGGAGCATAAAAATTGAGTCGGAACTACCTCCAACCTCTTCCTTTCCTTGGACCTCGATCCATTCGGGGGCTAACGACAATGACATGTACCCAAGGTAGGGTAATGGGCCTGACCTAGACGCCCTTCACAAGGACACTACCCAAAGATCAAGATCATTCAAAGCACAGTAATTTCCACCGACTGGAATCACCTCAGAGTGCAACCCACTAGACCAGCAACTCCACTCGGATAGCCCAATTCCATTCGACCAGTACACCATCACTCGACCGTAAAAGAAACCACTCGGAGTACAAAAGATCTAAAGTCACTCAGGATGGCAACAGTCAGGCATTCACTCTGTACTGTTAATGATCATCTATATGACTTTATTGCTGGCGTTACCAGTAACGCCTCACCTTTATGTACATTGAACTCCTTGTAACATGAGCTGGCTGGGGTCTTGGCACACTCTATATAAGCCACCCCCACCACTAAGACAAGGGTTCGCACCCCCTGTAACTTCATGCATAATCCAGTCGACCGCCTCAGGGCACCAAGACGTAGGGCTGTTACTTCCTCCGCGAAGGGCCTGAACTGATAAATCTTGCGTGCACAACTTCATCGTAGCCCCTAATCTACTGTCAGACTTAGAACCACGACACCAGGCAACCCAGCTTGGCAATAACTTAAGTCATAACGATGCATATAATGGCGAAGAAAAGGTACATATGCTGAAGAGGACACATACGTGTTGAGCTTGATGCTCGGAAAATAATAATAAGCTTCTGTAAAAGAAGCCCCCAGGTATTATGAGTGTATACATTTAAGGATGTGCACATCATAGGTGTGCAGTTTGGCCGCACGAGAGCTAAAGAGCTAGATAAAAATTAAAGAGGGTAAAAAAGGAAAACAAAGGGAGAAGAAGACGAACAAAGAGTACGACTCTAGGCATTCCACGGGTTTGGCTCTAGGCGATTGTCAGATGCATCACGCAGGCGGTACGCACCTCCAGTGAGAACCTCATCTATGATGAAGGGACCCTCTCACTTGGTCTTGAGTTTGTCCTTTTTCTTTTCTGGGAAGTGTAGAATGAGTTCACCAACATTATAAGTCTTGGCCCGCACATCTCTGCTTTGGTATCTGCGAGCCTGTTATTGATAGAATGCAGAACGGGGTTTTGCAGCATCACGCTCCTCATGCAGGGCATCCAGACTGTCCTGCCGATCGAGCTCGGCCTCTCTCTCTTCGTACATGCACATTCAAGGTGAGTCATGAATGATGCCGCAGGGCAAAACTGCCTTTGCGCCGTACACCATGAAGAACGGTGTGTATCCGGTAGCCCCCATAGTACGGAGTCGAGCTCCTCAACCTAGTGCTTGTCTGATTCTTTCAACGACCGCACTAGTGTTGGCTTAATGCCGCTTATAATAAGACCATTAGCTCGTTCGACTTGATCGTTTGTTTGTGGATGATAGACTGAGGCGTAATCGAGTTTAATGCCCAATTTAGCACAACAGGATTTCACTTCATCGACTGTGAAATTGGAGCCTTTATAGGTGATGATGTTGTGTGGGACACCATAACGGTGCACGACACCAGATATAAAGTCTATCACCGGTCCAACTTCAGCTGTTTTCACTAGTTTAGCCTCTATCCACTTGGTGAATTTATCATGACTAGCAGATATTTTTTCTTATGGCTTCCTCATTTAAGGGGTCCAACCATATCAAGCCACCAGACCGCAAAAGGCCAAGTAATGGAGATTGTTTGTAGAGCAGTAGGTGGCATATGGCTTTGATTGGCGAAGAGCTGGCATCTGACACAATGTTGGACCAAGTCTTGTGCATCTGCTCGGGCCGTCGGCCAGAAGAAACCTGTACGGAAGGCCTTACTTACAAGGGCCCGAGCCGCGGTGTGGTGACCGCCGAGGCCAACATGGATTTCAGCCAGGAGCTGCCGTCCTTCTTCTTCAGGCGTACATCTTTGAAGGACTCCGATAGCACTTTTCTTGTAGAGCTCTCCATCATGGACCTTGTAGGCTTTCGAATAGCGAGCCTCATTCTAGTCCACAGGGAGCTCTCGCCTATTAAGGTAGGCCAAGAATGGTTCAGTCCATGGGGCAATTACTGCCATTATTAGATGGGCCGATGGTGCTATTTCGGTGGCTAAGCCCCCAATGATATCGGTATTGTGTTCAGAATCTGGGGGTATAGTCGGATCCCGACATTCGAAGTGTTCCAGTATAAGTTCACTCGATAGGTTCTGAATGGTTCAAAGTGACTGAAAATAAGGTTGAAGTTTCAAAAATAGTTCACCTTCCCAAGCAAGATGCTTCTAGAGCATAAAAATTGAGTCGGAACTACCTCCAACCTCTTCCTTTCCTTGGACCTCGATCCATTCGGGGGCTAACGACAATGACATGTACCCAAGGTAGGGTAATGGGCCTGACCTAGACGCCCTTCACAAGGACACTACCCAAAGATCAAGATCATTCAAAGCACAGTAATTTCCACCGACTGGAATCACCTCAGAGTGCAACCCACTAGACCAGCAACTCCACTCGGATAGCCCAATTCCATTCGACCAGTACACCATCACTCGACCGTAAAAGAAACCACTCGGAGTACAAAAGATCTAAAGTCACTCAGGATGGCAACGGTTAGGCATTCACTCTGTAGTGTTAATGATCATCTATATGACTTTATTGCTGGCGTTACCAGTAACGCCTCACCTTTATGTACATTGAACTCCTTGTAACATGAGCTGGCTGGGGTCTTGGCACACTCTATATAAGCCACCCCCACCACTAAGACAAGGGTTCGCACCCCATGTAACTTCATGCATAATCCAGTCGACCGCCTCAGGGCACCAAGACGTAGGGTTGTTACTTCCTCCGCGAAGGGCCTGAACTGATAAATCTTGCGTGCACAACTTCATTGTAGTCCCTAATCTACTGTCAGACTTAGAACCACGACACCAGGCAACCCAGCTTGGCAATAACTTAAGTCATAACGATGCATATAATGGCAAAGAAAAGGTACATATGCTGAAGAGGACACATACGTGTTGAGCTTGATGCTCGGAAAATAATAATAAGCTTCTGTAAAAGAAGCCTTTCTTCTTGCCTTTCTTCTTCTTCAGAGATACATCTTTGAAGGACTCTGGTAGCACTTTTCTTGGAGAGCTCTCCGTCATGGACCTTGTAGGCTTTCGAATAGCAAGCCTCATTCTGGTCCACAGGGAGCTCTCGCCTATTAAGGTAGGCCAAGAATGGTTCGGTCCATCGGGCAGTTACTGCCATTATTAGATGGGTCGATGGTGTTATTTCGGTGGCTGAGCCCCCAATGATATTGGTATTGTGTTTGGAATCTGGGGGTATAGTCAGATCCGGACTAGTGTTGCCGCTCTCATCCTGCCACACCACGGATGGCTTGAAGAACCTTTCCAGAAAGATGTTAGGCGGCACGGGTCGCTCTTGGCACCCATGCGAGCGAGGACATCCGCCACTTGATTACTTTCTCGAGCCACATGATGGAACTCGAGTCCCTCGAACCGGGCTGATATTTTGAGTACGGCGTTATGATAGGCCGCCATCTTCAGATCCTTGGCATCGGAGTCTCCATTTATTTGGGATATTGCGATATTTGAATCCCCGCGCACCTCCAGGCGTTGTACGCCCATGGAGGTAGCCATTCGAAGACCGTGCAATAAGGCCTCGTATTCGGCTGCATTGTTGGAGTCTGTGTATAATATTTGGATTACGTACTGGACTGTGTCTCCAGCCGGGGACGTTAAAACGACGCCTGAGCCATCGAAGTACATGACTGAGGGAGTCCTGGATTAGGGGGTGTTCGGGTAGCCGGACTATACCTTCTGCTGGACTCCAGGACTATGAAGATTCAAGATTGAAGACTTCGTCCCGTGTCCGGATGGGACTTTCCTTGGCGTGGAAGGAAAGCTTAGCGATGCGGATATTCAAGATCTTCTACCATTGTAACCGACTCTGTGTAACCCTAACCCTATCCGGTGTCTATATAAACCGGAGGGTTCTAGTCAGTAGGACAACTTCATCATACAACAATCATACCATAGGCTAGCTTCTAGGGTTTAGCCTCCTTGATCTCGTGGTAGATCTACTCTTGTACTACCCATATCATCAATATTAATCAAGCAGGAGTAGGGTTTTACCTTAATCGAGAGGGCCCGAACCTGGGTAAAAACATCGTGTCCCTTTTCTCCTGTTACCATCCGCCTAGACGCACAGTTCGGGACCCCCTACCCGAGATCCGCCGGTTTTGACACCGACATTGGTGCTTTCATTGAGAGTTCCTCTATGTCGTCACTTTTGAGCTTGATGACTCCTTTGATCATCAACGACGATGCGGTCCAGGGTGAGACTTTTCTCCCCGGATAGATCTTCGTCTTCGGCGGCTTCGCACTGCGGGCCAATTCGCTTGGCCACCTGGAGCAGATCGAAAGCTATGCCCCTGGCCATCAGGTCAGGTTTGGAAGCTTAAACTACACGGCAGACACCCGCGGGGATTCGACCTTCTACGGATTCAAGCCACAGCTGAGCGCGCTGCACTGTGTCGAGAGGCACGATCTAGCTCTGCCGCCGAATAGTGCCCTGGAGGCCGCACAAGCACCGGTTCCGACCCTTTATTCAGAGCCTATTGCGCCAATCGAGGATGAGCGGTTGGACGTCACCTCGGGGGCTACGATCTCAAAGGCAATCGAGCCGAACGTCAGCCCCGCGTTCCGCACGGCCCGTGACTCCAAGGAGCCGGATTCCTCTCCGAACTCCGACCCCCCCGCGCCCCTACCGATCGAATACAATTGGGAGCCGATAATGGAGTTCACCGCCGCGGACATCTTTCAGCACTCGCCTTTTGGCGACATCCTGAATTCTCTAAAGTCTCTCTCTTTATCAGGAGAGCCCTGGCCGGACTACGGTCAGCGAGGATGGGATACAGACGATGAAGAAATTCAAAGCCCACCCACCACCCACTTGGTAGCCACTGTCGACAATTCAAACGACGTGCTCAACTTCAACTCCGCAGACATCGACAGCATGGACGATGATCCAGGAGATACAGATGAGCCAACGCCCATAGGGCATTGGACAGCCACCCCATCTCACGATGTGTACATGGTGGATACCCCTAAAGGAAACGACAACGAGGAAAAAGGGGATGGAACGGGGGACCAATCCCTCGAAAAGCAATCAAAGCGTCGGCGTAAACGCCAACCCAAGCCCCGCCTCGATAAAGACCCAGCCATAGAGCAGGATGAGCCGGTAGATGACGAGCAGGCCTTAGAGCAACCGTCCGAACAAGGCAACACGAATAGAGAAACCGAACATCCCTCCCCCGGCAAAAACGGCACTCCGGACAACCTTACGCCGGATAAACCCACGAAGCAGAAGAATCTCCACAAGAGGCTCGTTGCAATAGCACGCAGCCTGAAAAAGCAGAAGCGGAAGCTAAAAACGGCGGAAGATGCACTCAGGATCCGATGGAGCAAAGTAATCAATACCGCAGATAAATACGGCGATAGTCGCCGCACTAAAAGCTATCCGAAGAGAAGGCTACTGCCCGAATTCGACGAAGAGGCCCTAGAGCCCTCGCATTCAAAAAATAAGAAAGCCACACGGTCGGATAGATGACCCCATGGCCAGCATAAAGCGGCAAGCAGCACCGCACTTAAATCGGCATGCGACCCACTTAAGGATCGCATCAGGGCCCAGTCAGGTCCATTTACGGGCCAAGAAAGCAAGCTCTCGTACGCAATGCAATAAAGCCATCATCATAATCCGGCACACCCAAATACAGGGGCGCCGCACACCCCCTATGTTTCACTGATGAGGTCCTGTACTATGAATTTCTAGAGGGATTCAAACCCGTAAACATAGAGGCATATGATGGAACAACAGACCCTGGAGTCTGGATCGAGGATTATATCCTCCACATACATATGGCTAGAGGAGATGACCTCCATGCCATAAAATACTTACCCCTGAAGCTTAAAGGGCCAGCCCTGCATTGGCTTAAAAGCCTTCCCGAAAACATAATCATAAGTTGGGAAGAACTCGAGGACGCTTTCCGAGCAAATTTTCAAGGGACCTATGTCCGCCCTCCGGATGCAGACGATCTTAGTCACATAACTCAATAGCCCGGAGAATCAGCTCGGCAATTCTGGAATAGATTCCTCACTAAAAAGAATCAGATAGTCGACTGTTCGGACGCCGAAGCCTTAGCAGCTTTCAGGCATAATGTCCGAGACGAATGGCTCGCCAGACACCTCGGCCAAGAAAAGCCAAGAACAATGGCCGCACTAACAAGCCTCATGACCCGCTTTTGTGCAGGAGAGGACAGCTGGTTGGCAAGATGCAGCCCCAGCGACCCAAGTACATCTGAAACTAGGGATGGAAATGGAAAACCGCGACGCAACAAGGACCGTTGCTGGACTAAGGAAAAAAGTCCGAAGAGCATGGCAGTCAACGCCGGATTCAAGAGCTCACGACAAAATCAGACAAATCCACCCCTCCAGGATAACAGGGATGATCCATCCAACTTAAACAAAATCCTGGACAGGATATGTCAAATACACAGTACTCCCGGTAAGCATGCTAACCATACCCACAGAGATTGTTGGGTTTTCAAACAATCCGGTAGACTCAACGCCGAACACAAGGGGCTCGACACACCAAGCGAAGACGAGGACGAACCCCAAAAGCAGAGCACCAGGAAACAAAAGAACTTCCCACAAGAAGTAAAAACAGTAAACTTACTTCACATAACAAACCGTGCGGCGCCCATAAAGGTACGCACCACACGACCTATCCCAAAGGGGTCCCGCCATTGGTTGTCAAAACCAATCATCTTTGATCAGATGGATTATTCTAGAAGTATCAGGAACGCAGGCTGGACTGCCTTGGTACTCGATCCAATAATTGGCGGACTCCAGTTTTCAAATGTCCTTATGGATGGCGGCAGTGGACTAAACCTGATATATCAGGACACAATCCGCCACATGGGGATAAACCCAGCAAGAATCCGCCGCAGCAAAACCTCCTTTCAAGGGGTCACGCCTGGTCCGGACACCCATTGCATGGGTTTTCTCCGGCTCAAAGTTATATTCGGCTCTACCGATAACTTCCACCGCGAAAAGCTGACCTTCCACATCGTCCCATTCTCCAATTGCTATCAAGCACTACTGGGACACGAAGCTTTCGCCCGCTTTAACGCAATACCGCATTATGCATCTCTAACGCTTAAGATGCCCGATCCACAAGGCATCATCTCTTTAAAGGGGAAGCATTGATGTGCCCCTCCCCCAAGCGGAGGACTGTGCGGCCACTTTGACAGCCCCACAGTAAAATGGCTTCACCGGCCAAAAATTTCGGAATAGGTCATTAAAGACCAGAACGCGGATAGACGAGTTTGGTACAAAATCATCATTGATGCAGGCTTAGTGGCCATATACCCCTGCACTAGGGGCTCCATACATATACAATAAGAGATAATAAAGCTCAGTTCTATATATTTACTTTATACTTTGCTTATTTTAAACTTTTGTTTGGCACGACCCACGGAGACACAGGCGCAGACATGCAGTAGGGACCCGTCCTAAGGATTCTTTTTAGATTAAGACCCTGCGTAAACCTTTTTTACTATCTCTTGTTGCTACATATCCCCTGGTTTTCTCTGATATAACCAAGGAGGAGGCTGGCGTCTTGGCATGTGGCCACGTCAGAATTTTTGCGCGTACCTGGACACTAGGGGCTTTTTAATAAAGAGTGTTGTTTTGCCCGCACTCATAAAGACCGAACACGTTAGGGAGTGTTCGGCGTCGCGGGTTTTGGCATTATATGCATCAGCTCCAAATCATGTCTTTGGTCAAATGTTGGGTTGCCCCGCTCCTGAGTTCGGCTACCTTACATTCCGCTCTATCGGCTAAGGTAGCACCAGGAGAACTACTGCGATTGTGCCCCGGTTAGGCCGGGCGAGCGCCTCAGTAGAGAAAGCCGAAAACTGACTGTCATGATGTGGCGTGAGACTGGTCAGCCACCCGATGACCTATTGGAATCTATAGGATTCCTCCGTTTTAACGAAGGGTCGTTTCCCGGCCAGGCACATACGCGCCCGAACTCGGGCGAGCGCAATCGCCACCAAGGGGCTACCTAAATAGTCCCACTGTCAAGCTCCTATGGCTAAGTGAAAGTGTTAAAGCATTATAGTCCGGTTGCCTAGCCCGCTGCGCTATCACCTCCTTTGTAGGACCAAGATGTTGGGTTAAGTGTGAAAATGCGTCTTCTGCAAGCACCCCCGCACTATGTGCGTGGGGGCTGAAGCCAACGACTGCCATCTTTCAGATTATATATATATATATATATATATATATATATATATATATATATATATCTTAAAACGGCCGCACAGGAGGTGTTCCCAATACTTGAAGGCACAAGTATAAAAGGCCACTACAATTTATCAAAATATTTCTTTATAATTACATATGCAATCATAACATAGCATCCTTCGAGCACTGCGTCTCTATTACACGAGCGCCTTCAAGGACTTCCTGAAAATAGTTCTCGGAGGGTACTCGGCTTTTGTCCGAATCTCGGGACGCAACAACGGTGGTCTCCATCTCTGCCTAGTATGTCTTGACACGGGCAAGAGCCATCCGTGCGCCCTCTATGCATGCTGACTTCTTCATCGCATTGATACGCGGCACCGCGTCAAGGAATTGCTGCACCAAGCAAAAATAACTCTTCGGCTCCGATCTCCCAGGCCACAGATGACCCATGACGTACTTCATGGCGAGTCCGGACAATCTATTCAGTTCGGCCCATTGAGCCAGGCAATCGTCCACTGCCAGTGGACGCTCTGGATTGTGGAACTGTGACCAGAAAATCTTTTCCACTTCGCGATCTTTTAGATCTCGAAAGTGTTCGGTCGCATCAGCAGCACTTGCTGCCAAATCCAGAAAGGTGTCCTCCACACTCCACATCTGGTCCAACGGAGCAAACTTCGGATCGCAAAACTTCCTCCGCAGCATAAAGGGCTTTCCAGCCGCAATCTCTTCGGCCTGACGCAGCTCCTCCTTCGCAGCTCTCATCACATAGCGAGCGTCCTTGGCATCGGCAACGGCCTTCTCTATGTCCGTCTGTCTCGCCCGGTCTTCTTTCTCAAGAAGTTTGCAACGGTCTGCAGCGCTCTTTAACTTCTCGGCCATCTCGGCCATCTCTTATGTGCTTCGGCAGTGAGCAGCCTGTTCGGCTCTCAACTCTTCAAGGGCCTTCTCGTCAGCCACATCGCTTTTTCTGGCTTGCTCCTTAGCTCGGGCAAGTTCTGCCCTAAGATTCTCCACGGTGGCCGTACCATCTGCGTCAAGCACACACATTGTAAGACACTGGCATGAAGCTCCTCTTACCTAATGCCACTCGAGGAATTACATACCTTGAGCCTCATCAAGCCGCTTGTTGACAAGCGCAATGTCGGCATCTGCCACGTCCAGTTGCCGCTTTAGTTCGGCCAAATCATCAGTTCGGCTTGATTCCGGACACCTCGCCACCTACATTCAAAGGCGATATCTTAGACCTGGGATTATGATCCTCTGCGTGCCGTCATTTCTTGACAACGCGCAGAGTCTCAGGGGCTACTATCTACATAGGGCGCATCTTGTTTTATGCGCAACTGATGAAGAAGTACATTATCAAACATACCTCAAAACCCGTCAGCAAACTTCTGACGGCCTCATGCAATCCGCTTTCTGTGGACGAAATGCTTCCAATCACCGTACCCATCAATTCACGGTGCTCCTTTGAGATAGAAGCTCGCCCCGGCAGAATCATCAGCTCCTCTAACCGCGCACCGGACGGTGCCGGGCTCGTCCTATGACCTCCATCGAAGGCCGGACACGGAGAACCTTGGGGGGACATATGGCTACCATCCACCCCTACCGGATTCGGAGAAACCCTCCGCGACGACACCTCAGGGTCGCCCGCCTCGCCAGGCGGTACAGCAGGGGGAGGCGTTACACTCTCCATCATCTCCGGAAGAAGATCCCTCGAAGACGAGCTCTGCTGAGAAGGGCTAAGGTTCGCGCTATGAAGTAAAATTTCGGTTAATCTTCTCAGATAAAAAGCAAGGATTTCTCTCATCCCTCTAAAGGAAAATCTTTCTCTACTTACGGCTCGCTGGAGGGCTGATCCCTTTGAGGGCGTAGTTCGGCCGAGGATCTCTCTGTCGTCGGACCCTCTGACGAGGACTTTTCCCCCGCTTTGAGTCCATGGTCTCCGGGTTGTCAGAGGCGGCCCTCTTCTTCCCCTTAGGAGAGGAATTGTCGGTTCCTCCCTTCAGAGCAGCCTCCTTCGAGGAGGCCATAGTTTCCTTGTCCTCCCCCTCACTTCCCTCCAAAGGCACGATCTTCAACATCCTGACTAGCACGGGATCTGGCCTGGTCTCAGGAAGGGGAGCCGGACACCTGATCAGCTTTGCCTTCGCTATCCACTCCTGTTTAAAAGGACAACTCTTTTAGGGGCGAATTTATGACAATCTTACGGATAGCGAGTCCGGGCACAAGGTTACTTACTTGAGTATTCGGGCGATTGCAGCTTAAACCTGCGTCCTCGGTCAAATCCAGACACATTGCTTGTGATCCGAAGAACATTTTATACATCTCCACGGGCGTTGCGCCCATAAAATGCTGGAGAGCTCGTGGTCCCTCCAGATTAAACTCCCACAGACGAAGGGAGCGACGTTTGCCGGGCAGTGTTCGGCGAATCAGCATGACCTGCGTCACCTTGACCAGGTTGAGGTCTCTTTCTAAGAGATCCCTGATGCGGCCCTGCAACAAGGGCACGTCTTTGGATAACCCCCAATCTAATCCTTTGTTGACCCATGTCGCTAGCCGTGATGGGGGACCCAAGCGAAAGGCAAGAGGCGCCACCCACTTGGTGCTCCTGGGAGCGGTGATATAGAACCATTTTCGTTGCCACTAGTTGAGCTCCTCTTGAAAGGAGCCTTCGGGCCATGAAGCATCAGCATTCTTACTTATGACAGCGCCTCCGCACTCTGCATGCCGTCCCTCGATCATCTTCGGCTCCACTCCAAAAGTCTTGAGCCATAATCCGAAGTGAGGAGTAACACGGAGGAACGCTTCACACACAACGATGAATGAGGAAATGTGGAGGATGGACTCCGGAGCTAAGTCATGAAATTCCAGCCCGTAATAAAACAGCAGCCCCCTCACGAAGGGATCCATCGGGAAGCCTAACCCCCGAAGGAAGTGAGACATGAACACTACGCTCTCACCGGGCTGGGGACTGGGAATAGCCTGCCTTTGAGCAGGCAACCTATGCGAAATTTTGGCGGTCAAGAACTTAGCCTCTCTCAACTTTAGCACATCCTCCTCCGTGATGGAGGAGGGCACCCATCGGCCTTGAAGGTCGGAACCGTACATTGTCAAAGGTCCGAAGCGCCTGGAATCTGGAGCCTAGGGTGTTGGAACTCGAGGCGACGGGCGAACTTGTTTTGAGATTGGGGAAAAGGAGTAAGGCCCTGGTCTCTTTATAAGAGGTTGAATACCAGGAGCCCTCCCCGTAACTGTTTGGGACTCGCCTTTAATCGAGAAGACATGCTAACGGGCACGATTGGGTTACCCATGTCCGTATTGATGAGAATCCCGTAAAAGGGGGGACACGATCTCTGCTTTGACAAGACGTGCCAAGGAAACCGCCTCGCTAAACATGCTGAGGTGGAAAAGTAAAAACGATTCGAGTAAAGGACTTGGCCGTAGTGTGATGTCACGCTGTGGAATACGTTAGCAGATTAGATTTGTGTTGATACTATTCTCTCTATGGCAATATGTGGAAACTTATTTTGCAGAGCCGGACACTATCCTTGGTGTTTAAAATCTTCTTGAAGGACTTGGAGGAGGAACCCGCCTTGCAATGCCGAAGACAATCTACGCGCCGGACTCGGCGTCATTGAAGCCTGGTTCAGGGTCTACTGAGGGAGTCCTGGATTAGGGGGTGTTCGGGTAGCCGGACTATACCTTCAGCCGGACTCCAGGACTATGAAGATACAAGATTGAAGACTTCGTCCCGCGTCCGGATGGGACTTTCCTTGGCGTGGAAGGCAAGCTTGGTGATGCAGATATTCAAGATCTCCTACCATTGTAACCGACTCTCTATAACTCTAACCCTATCCGGTGTCTATATAAACCGGAGGGTTCTAGTCCGTAGGACAACTTCATCATACAACAATCATACCATAGGCTAGCTTCTTGGGTTTAGCCTCCTTGATCTCGTGGTAGATCTACTCTTGTACTACCCATATCATCAATATTAATCAAGCAGGAGTAGGGTTTTACCTCCATTGAGAGGGCCCGAACCTAGGTAAAAACATCATGTCCCTTGTCTCCTGTTACCATCCGCCTAGACGCACAGTTCGGGACCCCCTACCCGAGATCCGCCGGTTTTGACACTGACAATGACCCAGTTCGAATATGTGTCATACTCTTTAGGGAGTTTGGCCTCTGTCCATTCGGCGATGAAGTCAGCCAATACTTGGGATTTAATGGCCCGACGTGGTTTGTATGTTATGTCAAATGGTAGGAGCTCAATAGCCCACTTGGCAATCCGACCCGTAGCATCGCAGTTATTTATTATATCATTAAGTGGTACTTTGGAAGCCACCGTAATTGAACACTCTTGGAAGTAGTATCGTAGCTTCTGGGATGCCATGAATACCGCATATGCTATCTTTTGGTAATGAGGGTACCGGGATTCGCATGGTGTGAGGACAGTGGATATGTATAGTATACCAATTTTTGGAGTTGGAACTTGTGTCCGTCCTCCTCTCGCTCAACAATGAGCAGTGCGCTCACCACCTGGTGTCTTGCTGAGATATATAATAACATCGGTTCGCCGATGTTTGGCATGGCCAGGATTGGGTTGCTCGCTAAAAGAGCTTTTATTTCCTCCAGTCCGGCTATTGCTGCTTCCGTCCACTCGAAGTGGTCGGTATGTCGGAGAAGGTGATAAAGTGGCAATGCTTTTCTCCCAGTCTAGAGATAAAGCGGCTTAAAGCTGCCTTGCATCCGGCTAGTTTTCGGACCTGTTTAAGGTCTGTTGGTGTAGCCAATTGTGGCAAAGCTTGGATTTTGGCTGGATTTGCCTCAATTCCTCTATTAGAAGTGATGAAGCCCAGTAGTTTTTTCGGCGGGAACACCGAAAACACATTTTTCCGGATGGAGCTTGATGTCGTAAGTCCGGAGATTGTTGAATGTTAGACGCGGGTCATCTATTAACGACCCGACGTGCTTAGTCTTGATGACGACGTCATCCACACATGCTTTAACTGTCTTGCCGATTTGTTTTTCCAGGCATGTTTGAATCATGCGTTGGTAGGTGGCGCCGGTGTTTTTAAGCCCAATGGGCATAGTGTTGAAGCAGAAAGGTCCATATGGGGTGACGAATGCCATTGCAGCTTGATCGGACTCCTTCATTTTGATTTGATGGTATTAGGAGTATGCGTCGAGGAAACACAGTGAGTCGTGTCCAGCAGTTGCATCAATAATCTGATCGATGCGGGGGAGGGGGAAGGGATCCTTAGGGCAAGCCTTATTGAGGTCTTTGAAATCGACGCACAGGTACCAAGATTTATCCTTCTTTGGCACCATCACCAGGTTTGCTAGCTAGTCCGGGTGTTTTCTTTCTCTGATGAATCCGGCCTCGATTAACTTGGCTACCTCCTCCCCCATGGCTTGTCGTTTAGGTTCGGAAAAGCATCACAGTGTTTGCTTGACCGGCTTATATCCCTTCAATATATTGAAGCTGTGTTCGGCCAGCCTACGTGGGATTCCTGGCATATCAAAAGGGTGCGGTGTCAACCGTTGGGTCCAGTTGTGCCCCAATGGAAGATGTCTTCTTGGGGTCCGTCGGGTGGACTTGAAGTTTGACTATTTCATCTGCTAGTTTGAAGCAAGTGGATTTGGGACGCTTCTCAAGGATTACGTCGTCCCTATCCACTTTAGAGCGTAGAGCGGTTAACTCTTTGGCCGCAAGGGCCTCAGATAGTGCCTCGAGGGCCAGAGATGTTGTTTTGTTTTCGGCGTGGAGGGCTATGTCCGGATCACTAGTGAGAGTGATAATACCATTGGGCCCGGGCATCTTGAGCTTCATATATCCGTAATGGGGTATAGCTTGAAAGTGTGTGAATGTGTCTCGCCCCAACAGGGCGTCATATCCATTGTTGAAAGGGGCCACTTGGAAGCTTATCTCTTCGGACCGATAGTTCTCTGACGTGCCGAATACCACTTCAAGTGTAATTTTCCCCGCGCATCGCGCCTCCCGGCTGGGGATGATCCCTCGGAAGGTCTTATTACTATGCTCGATGCGGCTCCTGACTATTTCCATTTTATTCAGTGTGTCCTTGTAGATGAGATTTAGTACACTACCGCCGTCCATGAGCACTTTAATGAGCCGAAAGTCGTCCAAAATTGGGTTGAGGACCAAGGCGGCTAGTGCCCGAACTGGCCGGATTTTTGGTTCGTCACTCGCATTGAAAGTTATGGCCATGTCATTCCAGGGATTTATTCTTGCGACTTGACAGACTTTAGCGAGGTCGCGGAGTGCCCTCTTGCGCCAATTGTTTGAAGCGAAGTTCTCGAAGACTGTAAATACTCTGTGGTTGTCGTATTCCAGGGGGGTTGCTCCACGGTGTTTTTGGTGAGGATGTCCTCGCCGCTCTTGGCCACTTGCCGGAGTATCCAACATGCCCTAAGGTTGTGGGTTGGTACGGTATCCGGTGTCGCGTGTATTTTGCACACCCTATCGAGCCATCCCTCCAGGATGGTTCTGCATCCCTTAATGGGTTTAGTTTTCTTTACTATGGGTTCGGGTGCCCTGCAAGGGTGCATCCGTTTTGCTCGCCCGAGGGGTTGGGCGGAGACCGGTGGCTGCCAGCGAGCTGTCTGGGTTTTCCAAGTGCTTTCCATTGCACAGTACTTCTATACTCTAGTTGCCGAGTCCGCAAAGTGTAATACGTGACGGCGGTTGATGGTGTTGAGGATTCCTTCGTCTGTGCAATTATTGCAGAATACTAAAATCGCGTCTTTGTCACGACAATATTTAATCTTGTCTTTGACAAGGAGGAACCTGGCCCAAAAGTGATGGACTATTTCCTGAGACTGTTGTCGTATGCACGTGAGGTCGCATATATCCGGATGACCAGAATTTCTTGTTGAATATTGCATGTGGTGGGTAGGTGGCTTTAAATCCGAATCCTGGCCCAATTTGGAGTCCGGAGTTTGAGAAGTTTCCGAGCTTATTAGTTCGGGTTTCGGGATGTCCAATGATTTTCCAGGCCCAATGCCCGATTCCGAATTCGGAGGGCTTGGAGTGTTGTTCCGCAGACAGGTATCTGGCTCTTCGAGCTCAGAAATCCAAACATAGTTTGTCTTTAGCATAGGGGAAGAATTGTTGTTTTTCTCTTCTACAACCGCTATCTAATGGGTGATCGGCGGAGATTTGATTTCTCTCTGATCGGGTTTAAGCCCAATCTGATCATAGTTAGTAGCGACCCCCATGGCGGCGATGCGATCTAGGAGTTCGTTTAAAGAAGACCACTCCATCGGATCCATCCGTCTGGATTATTCGGAGCCAACACGGAGGCGATTTTCGATGACCTGCGAAGTCATCGTTGGCTTAACGGCCGAACGGGCGGTCATGGTAAATCCGCCCAGCCAGAGGGTTTGGCCTAAGGCCAGGGCTCCTCCGGAGGTGATACTGTCTTTGATAACGAGGCGAGCCATCAACCCTAACTTCGACATCACAGTGGAACTCTCACTGAAATTACCAATGTCAGTGTCAAAACCGGCGGATCTCGGGTAGGGGGTCCCGAACTGTGCGTCTAGGATCGATGGTAATAGGAGACAGGGGACACGATGTTTACCCAGGTTCGGGCCCTCTTGATGGAGGTATACCCTACGTCCTGCTTGATTGATATTGATGAATATGAGGATTACAAGAGTTGATCTACCACGAGATCGTTGTGGCTAAACCCTAGAAGTCTAGCATGTATGATTATGATTACCCCTACGGACTAAACCCTCTGGTTTGTAAAGACACCGGAGGGGCCTAGGGTTATACAAAGTCAGTTACAGAGAAAGGAAATTACACATCCGTACACCTAGCTTGCCTCCTACGCAAAGGAGAGTCCCATCCGTACACGGGAGGAAGTCTTTTATCTTGTATCTTCATGGCCCAATAGTCCGGTCCATGTCACACAGGTAGGACGCCCGAGGACCCCTTAATCCAGGACTCCCTCAGTGAGCGTCACTGAAGCTGTAGCAGCGGCAGGCACTGTATTGCGGTTGCACAGCTCGTCGGTAGGCTCCTCCTCCGCCTCTTAATGAGCGCGCTCGGCGGAGGAGAGGCAGCCGGAAGTAGTACAAAGCCCCTCCGTAGTGGTAGTAGTAGTATTTACGGGCTATTTTGTTCATTTCAACTGACTATAGATGTGGTGGAACTATACAACGTACTTAAAATTAGCTAGTATATATAGTTGAACTAGCTATTTTAGTACGTGGCTTGCAACAATTGGGGAAAAGTTTGGTCGGTTCAGCTATCGAGTTGAATTGTTTGTATAAATTAAGAACGAGTGCTTAATCTATGAATGAAATCTATGCTTAATTACTGAATTTTAGTTGCAAAAATTAGATACTGCTAGTGATTTTTAGCTTCATATTTTGACAAATCGCAGTGTTACAAGATTGACAAATGGCAATGTTACTAGATCAATAAATGTCAATCTTTCCAGTTTGACAAATGGCAACATACCCATTTTTTTTGTAAGTGGTTGCACACGGGTCATCCAAAAGAACCATTTGCGTTGAAGAGATGCACAAATCCTGCTCTGACTTTGCGTACGGGTGTTCTATCTAAAACGTTTGGGATCAAGTGCTGCACAAATCCTACTCGGCACATTTTGCCTTGCTTCCTGGGGAAGCTGTCGGTTTACATACGGGTGTTCTAACTAAAACGTTTGCGATGAGTGTCTTATTTTTAAAAACTATTGATTTTTTTAAAAGAAAATCGTTTGATAAGCCTGTACATTAAGAGAAAAAACTCAAGTTCGCTCAAACCATATCTTTAATTTAGTCATACTACGAATTTATATTCATATGATCGAGATACAGTTTTAAACCCAAGAAAAAAACTATATGTATCCGGTTTGCTATTCAGAGTCATTCGGATAGGTGTTAAGGCTTGCATCGACGTAACCCTTTACGCCGAACTCTTTATCACCTCCATAATCAAGAAACATGTCCTTATTTTCTCCAAGGACAATTTTGACCACTGTCTGGTGATCCACTCCTTGATCACCTTTGTACCCTCTTGCCAGACATGTGGCAAGGCACACATCAGGTGCGGTACACAGCATAGCATACTATGGAGCCTATGTCTAAGCATAGGGGACGACCTTCGTCCTTTCTCTCTATTCTGCCGTGGTCGAGCTTTAAGTCTTAACTTCATACCTTACAACTCAGGCAAGAACTCCTTCTTTGACTGATCCATCTTGAACACCTTCAAGATCATGTCAAGATATGTGCTCATTTGAAAGTACCATTAAGCGTTTTGATCTATCCTTATAGATCTTGATGCTCAATGTTCAAGTGGCTTAATCCAAGTTTTCCATTGAAAAACACTTTTCAAATAACCCTATATGCTTTCCAAAAATTCTACATCATTTCCGATCAACAATATGTCAACAACATATACTCATCAGAAATTTTATAGTGCTCCCACTCACTTCTTTGGAAATACAAGTTTCTCATAAACTATGTATAAACCCAAAATCTTTGATCATCTCATCAAAGCGTACATTCCAACTCCGAGATGCTTACTCCAGTCCTTAGAAGGATTGCTGGAGCTTTGCATACTTGTTAGCATTTTTCCAGGATTGACAAAACCTTCTGGTTGTATCTCATACAACCTTTCCTCAAGAAAATCATTGATGAAACAATGTTTTGACATCCTATCTGCATGATTTCATAAATAATGCAGTAACTGCTAACATAATTCCAACAGACTTTTAGCATCGCTACGTGTGAGAAAGTCTCATCGTAGTCAACTCCTTGAACTTGTCGGGAAACATCTTAAGGACAAGTCGAGCTTTCTCAATGGTGACACTTACCATCATTGTTTGTCTTCCTTTTGAAATCCATCTGCACCCAACAGCCTTACGACTATCAAGTAGTTCTTCCAAAGTCTACACTTTGTTTTCATACATGGATCCTCTCTCGGATTTTATGGCCTCGAGCCATTTTTTTGGAATCCAGGCCCACCATCGCTTCTCCATAGCTCATAGGTTCATTGTTGTTTAGTAACATGACTTCCAAGACAGGATTACGTACCACTCTGAAGTAGTACGCATCCTTGTAATCCTACGAGGTTTGGTAGCGACTTGATCCGAAGTTTCATGATCACTATCATAAGCTTCCACTTCAATTGGTGTAGGTGCTACACACTAGTAGAAGTGACGGTTCAATAACCTCATCAAGTCTCCACCATCCTCCCACTCAATTCTTTCGAGAGAAACCTTTTTCTCGAGAAAGGACCCGATTTCAGAAACTATCCCTATTGCTTTCGGATCTGAGACAGGAGGTATACCCAACTATTTTGGGTGTCCTATGAAGATGCATTTATCCGCTTTGGGTACGAGCTTATCAGCCTGAAACTTTTTCACATAAGCGTTGCAGCCCCAAACTTCTAAGAAATGACAGCTTAGGTTTCTCTAAACCATAGTTCATACGGTGTCATCTCATCGGAATTACGTGGTGCCCTATTTAAAGTGAATGTGGTTGTCTCTAATGCCTAACCCATAAACTATCATGGTAATTCGATAAGAGACATCATGGTATGCATCATATCCAATAGGGTGCAGTTATGATGTTTGGACACACCATCACACTATGGTGTTCCAGGCTATATTAGTTGTGAAACAATTTCCACAATGTCTTAATTATGTGCCAAACTCGTAATTCAGATATTCATCTCTACGATCATATAATAGACATTTTATCCTCTTGTCACGACGATGTTCAACTTCACTCTGAAATTACTTGAACCTTTCAATAATTCAGACTTATGTTTCATCAAGTAAATATACTCAGTATCTACTCAAATCATCTGTGAAGTAAGAACATAACGATATCCACTACATGCCTCAGCACTCATTGGACTACGCACATCAAGATGTATTACTTCCAACAAGTTGCTTTCTTGTTCCATCTTACTGAAAACGAGGGTTTTCAGTCATCTTGCCCATGTGGTATGATTTGCATGTCTCAAGTGATTCAAAATCAAGTGAGTCCAAATGATCCATCTGTATAGAGTTTCTTCATGCATATCTACGAGCAAACATGGTTCGCATGTCTCAATCCTTTCAAAAATGAGTGAGTCCAAAGATCCATCAACATGGAGCTTCTTCATGCGTTTTATACCAATATGACTCAAATTGCAGAGCCACATTTGTGTGGTACTATCATTACTATCTTATACTTTTGGCATGAAAATGTGTATCACTACGATCGGGATGGTATTATTCAAATAAACAGAGTAACCATTATTCTCCTTAAATGAATAACCGTATCGCGATAGACATAATCCAATCATGTCTATGCTCAACGCAAACACAAAATAACAATTATTTAGGTTTTAATACCAGTCTCGATGGTAGAGAGAGCATACGATATTTGGTCAACCTTGGAAATACTTCCAACACATATCGTCACCTCACCTTTTAGCTAGTCTCCGTTTATTCCGTAGCCTTTTGTTTCGAGTTACTAACACGTAGCAACCGAACCGGTATCTAATACGCTGGTGCTACTAGGAGTACTAGTAATGTACACATTATAATGCATATCCAATATACTTCTGTCGACCTTGCCAGCCTTCTCATCTACCAAGTATCTAGGGTTGTTCTGCTTCAGTGACTGTTCCCCTTATTACAGAAGCACTTAGTCTTGGGCTTGGGTTCAACTTTGGGTTTCTTCACTAGAACAGCAACTGATTTGTTGTTCCATGAAGTATCCCTTTCTTGCCCTTGCCCTTCTTGAAACTAGTGGTTTTACTAACCATCAACGATTGATGCTCCCTTTTGATTTCTACTTTCGGTCCTCCGTGTTCCGAGGCCATGTCTGTACATGCTAGGCTCGTCAAGTTAACCTAAGTGTTTCCCATGTGTTCCGAGGCCATGTCTGTACATGCTAGGCTCGTCAACACCCGTTGTACTCGAATGTAAGAATCTATCACACCCGATCATCACGTGGTGCTTCGAAACGACGAACTTTCGCAACGGTGCACAGTTAGGGAGAACACTTCTCTTGAAATTTTAGTGAGGGATCATCTTATTTAAGCTACCGCCGTTCTAAGCAAATAAGATGTATAAACATGATAAACATCACATGCAATCAAATAGTGACATGATATGGCCAATATCATATTGCTCCTTTCGATCTCCATCTTCAGGGCTCCATGATCATCATCGTCACCGGCATGACACCATGATCTCCATCATCATGATCTCCATCATTGTGTCTCCATGAAGTTGTCTCACCAACTTATTACTTCTACTACTATCACTACTAGAAAAAGGGCTATAGATGGGATTGACACTAATGGCGCACCAGACAAGCGGTGCGCCATTAGTATATACTAATGGCGCACCACCTTCTGATACACCATTAGAGTTGAAACTACTAATGGCGCACCTGGCCCAGGGTGCGCCATTAGTATCAATTTTTTTTAACTAGTGCACCTGTCCAAACATACTAATGGCGCATCCAGACACAGTGCGCCATTACTAGTTGTAACTAGTAATGGCGCACCTGCCAGAAAGTGCGCCACTAATGTTGTTTTTTTATTATATTTTTTATTCCCTTTTTTGCAAAACTACTAATGGCGCACTGTTCCACCGTGCGCCATTACTAGTTTAAACTAGTAATGGCGCACTGTGGGACAGTGCGCCATTAGTATTTTTTTTGCAAAACTACTAATGGCGCACCACCAGAAGGTGCGCCATTAGTAACCTGGATTACTAATGGCGCATTTAGAGTTGGTGCGCCATTAGTAAGTGGGCAGCAACAAGATATTTTGGACAGCCTCTCCTACCCACACTCACTTTCTCCCCACTTCATTCTCTCCACCTCCTCCTTGTCTCGGGAGCCTCCTCTTTTTCACCTCATTTCCACCATAGATTCATTCAATTTAAGTGGTTAAATTACCTTGTTTTGATAGGTAAGTAAGGGGGAAGCTATATTTATGTTGTTCTCCCTACAACAATGTGCACATGCACTTTTTATGGCCTTACTAGATCTATGTATGTTCGTGGTGTTGCATATGTTTGTGGTGTTGCATATGTGTTTGTGTTTGGAGGTGTACCGGTATTTGAAATGCGATAGTTGCCAATATTCTGCCGGAATGTTGATTCATTTCCCTTTCAGCGAGAATTTTGGCATTAAGCATTCTTTTTGGTCCTATTTTTAGGGGAAGTCATGCCAAATTTTTTCTTGGTTCTAAAATATCGTTTTGCTCTACCCCGCAGGCGACCATGGTCCGCATGATGACCGAAGGCATCGTGAATAGGTTTTTGAGGTCCGCGAAGGCCGAGATGCTTCAAAAGAACGAGACGGAGATAAGATGTCCGTGTCGAAGATGCAAGCTGAAGAGCCTTATTACGGACCCGGAATCCGGGCAGGTGTGGGACCACCTGCTCTTGTGTGGTTTCATGGATGGCTATCGATGGCAAGGTGATGAAGATGACTACGAAGTCGTCCATGGGGGCCGGGCAAGAAATGAGGAAGGGCAGCAAGACAACCACCGCGGCTCGGGCGGGCGAGAAGACGAAGAATCCCCAGGAGATGATCATGACGGTGATGCTGTACACAGTCATCATGTAGAAGATGCAGGACATGATGATGAGGAAGATGCCGGAGCAGACGACGGGCATGATCATGAAGATGATGATGCCGGCGGAGCAGACGACGCTGGACCATCGATGGGCTGGGTGCAGGACCCTCATATTCAAGAGCTGCTTCACAAGCAGACGGATAACGCAAGAGCTGCCGCCAAAGAGAAAGCCAAGATGGATCAACTTGAGTTAGACGCGGTTACTCCATTGTATGAAGGATGTAGGCCCGAGGATACCGCCTGAAAGTAACGCTCATGGCTCTGGAGATGAAGGTAAAACACAAAATGACCGATGCATGCTTCGACGAGAACATGTCATTCTAGCACGAACGTCTTCCCAAGGGGAACAAGTGCCCGACCAGTTTGGAGGAGGCGAAGAAAATTGTGTGTCCTCTGGATTTACCGCACGTGAAATACCATGTGTGCATGAACAATTGCATCATTTATCAGGACGAGCACGCGGAGTCTACCATATGTCCGGTGTGTGGCGTCACTCGATACAAGAAGAGGAAGATAGCTCCTCGAAAAGTGGTGTGGTACTTTCCGATCACTCCTCGTCTGCAGCGGTATTTCGCGGACCCTAAGGTAGCAAAGCTCCTGCATTGGCACACGGATAGGGAGGAGAAGAAGCGAGAAGATGACGCAAATCATCCGGAGATAGATAAAAAGACAAGATGCTGAGTGACCCTAAGGATGCGAGCCAGTGGCAAGCGTTGAACTTCGAAGACCGAGAATTTGGGAACGATCCAAGGAACATCGTGCTGGGCGCGAGCACCGATGGAGTCAATCCGTTTGGCAGCCAGAGAAGCACACATAGCACCTGGCCTGTGTTTGTGTGGATGTACAACCTTCCCCCCTGGTTGTGCATGAAGAGGAAGTACATTCACATGAGTATGCTAATTGAAGGACCGAAACAACCAGGGAACGACATCAATCTGTATCTGGGGCTGCTGAAAGAGGAGCTTGACACGCTGTGGAAAACGCCAGCCAATACGTGGGACGCCGGAGAGAAAGAATATTTCCCTATGAGAGCCACGCTGCTCACGACGGTGCATGACTATCTCGGTTACGGATATGTCGCGGGGCAGGTGGTCCACGGATTTTCTGGATGCGTCAGGTGCATGGATGACACAACGTATCGCCAGCTAGATAGAGATCCCGGGTCTTCGAAAACCGTGTTCATGGGACATCGAAGGTGGCTTCGCGACGATGACCCGTGGAGAAAATGCAAGGATTTGTTCGATGGTGAAACCGAACCCCGAGGACGCCCGCGTACGAGGAGCGGCGAGGAAATAGACGAGCTGTTGAAAAATTGGAAAGACTGCCCACTGCCGGGAAAGAAGCAAAAGGCGCCAGAGCCGGGAAAGAAGCGAAAGGCGCCAGAGGATCGTCGCAAAATGCATGTCGACTTCGAGGGTCGACTCGCCGACTTTGAAAGAGAAAACCTAGTCATGCTACAACACATAGACGTGGTCGATCCTTGGGTGGTACAGCACAAAACCTTTATTAAGAAGACGTACAATGACCGAGGCCAACAGAAGACGGACGGAGATATACTCAAAGAGCACAACTCATGTTTCACGCGTTGGTTCAAGCAGAAGCTTCTATCGTACCCTTTACATGAGGATTCTTCCGCGGAAGAACAACTCATATTCGCCTTGTCACAGGGCGCCGAGCACAACCTGATGACCTATGAGGCGTACGATATCAACGGCTACACATTCTACACCGAGGCCAAGGACATGAAGAGCGATGGTTATCAGAACTCTGGGGTAACAATGGAATCCTACACCGGTAACGACAAGGACAGATACTACGGAAGGATCGAGGAGATCTGGGAGCTGAGCTACGCTGGAGAGAAGGTCCTGATGTTCCGTGTCAGATGGGCCAAGAGCGTCCTAAAAGAAGACCAGTATTTCACCACCATGGTTATACCCGAAGCCAAATCCAAGACCGCGGGCGCAAACGTCACCGCGAAAAATGAGCCATGGGTACTGGCTTCCCAAGTGGACCAATGCTTCTTCATTACCGACCCGTCAAAGCCCAGTCGTGTTGTCGTGAGGAGAGGCAAAAGGAAGATCATCGGAATGGATGGAGTAGCCAATGAGCAAGACTTCGACAAGTACGGCGACCCGAGGATCGAACATGACGACGATGATGAAGTAGCAGCATACACCACAAGAAGAAGCAGGACCACCCTACCTAAAGGACGTCCGTTCCACAGAAGAACTCCATTTGCGAAAAAGAAGGGCAAGAAGATTGTGAACAGATAGCTAGCTAAGATCGATTATATTTAAATCATAGCCTTCATTTCTCGATTGTATTTCATAGGCACTTTTTGAACTATCATGAATATTTTTAAATTTCATGGACACTCGATCTCGATCCCCCTCCATCTCGATCGCTATCCCACCTCGCCAGATCCGGTCCCCCTCGCCGCCGAGCACCCCTCGGTCCACCGGCCGCCGCCGCCGACCCCCCGCACCCCTCCCCTACTCAACCGCCGCCGCCGACCCCCCGCACCCCTCCCCTACTCCACCGCCGCCGCCGACCCCCCGCACCCCACGCACCCTCCCCCGCTCCACCGGCATTACTGTTTGATGATATTTTTAAAAAAATTATTACTGTCTTATAAAAAAATATTACTGTTATGATTTAAACAAGTTTGAACATATTTAAACACAAATAAGTATCAAACAGCATTTTAAATGCATAAAAAAGTTTGTGGAGCCTGGGAATCGAACCCAGGACCTCCTGGTGTGAGAACTGGCTGCTGACCAGTCGAGCTAGTAGAGGGGACTTGGTGTGGATCGGGTCAGGTGGAAGATAACCTGTTGGCTCGAGCAGAAATCAAAAAAAAAATACTAATGGCGCACCACGGTGAGGTGCGCCATTAGTATGGATGTACTTATGGCGCACCGAGGGGTGGTGCGCCATTAGTATTGTGCCATTGCTATAAGAAAAAAAACTACTAATGGCGCACCAGGGTGAGGTGCGCCATTAGTATTGTGCCATCCATATTTCCTCCCCGGCCCCTCCCTATCCCCTCTCTCTCCCTCGCCCTCGCCCTCGATCCCCTTCCCCTCTCCTCTCCCGACGCCGCTGCCCCGCCACCTCGACGCCGCCCCGATGCCGTGACACCGCCCCGTCGTCCTCGTCTCCTCCCAAACGCGATCTGGATCGGGGCGCCTTGCCCCTGCGCCCATCGCCCCGCCGCCCTCGTCGCCGGCGGCCCGGACGCCGCCCCTTCCACACCACCGTCGTCGGAGCACCACCACCACCCGGACCTCGTCGCCTCCTCCCCTGCGTCATCGTCGTCCCCGACATCCTCCCCGCGCCCCACTGCCCCCGTGAGCTTTCAAATTGGCTTGTATGTACATGATGATTTTCAAGGGACATGTAGCCTAGTTACAAATTGGTGCTTACAATACATGCTTGTATGTTCATCGACTGCTCAGGAATCAGTTGCAGTTACCTTGTGTGATGTTATTTGGGTCCTGCATTGCAGTACAAGGCTCCAAATTTGGCTTGTAGGTACATGCAGATTTTCAAGGGACATGTATTAGCTTATGTTGTTGTTTAAGCTGTGTGTGTGCTTATTTATTCAGAATCAGTTGCAGTAGCCATCTGTATGTATACCCATCATTTTCTCTTTTTCTGGTAAACTAGTATTGGTACAAATGCATATGTTTCCCTATGGAATACGTGTTAGCCTGCATCAGGGAAAGTATTTGTAAAATCGACTGCCTTGTGCACTTATGATTTGAATGTCCATGCACAAAATTGCAAGTTAGGGCATAAAACTGGGTCTATGCTTAACTGGAGTAAAACTCACATCTGGGGGACATGCTGCATTGTTGTTTATGTTGATTACATGCTTTTTGACCCCATTGACTGTTTGAGGGCAGAAAATTGAGTACTTTAATTTGAGTAGATGACAGGTTAATTTCAGATATGACACTGGTACTTCATGTTTGAGCAGTGAACATGACAGGTTAATTTCATATATGACACTGTTTGGACATTAATTTGAGTAGATGAACATTTTGTGGTTCTGCTAGGACTTGCTCCAGATTTTTTAACCCTAGGATTTCTTTTCTTTTAGTTCTTTTCTTACAGAAAATTTACTGAAAATTCAGAAACTTGGAGTAACTTGTGGACTGTACTTTTGTGATCTCCTACTCCTGAATTTTCATGTCACTTGTGCTATTGCCAAGCATTTTCATGTCACTTGTGCTTGCATGCAGAGAACAACCTATGAAGCTGTATTTCTGAAATGTGGTGATGATCTTATCTGGAAGAATGAAAATGATGAGCTATGTTTCTAAAATGTGGTGATGATCTTATCTTAGTTGTATTTCTGAACTGGTAGCTAAGTGTATTACTTGTGATGCTGCTGCTGCTGCTGTACTACTTGTGATGATGTTGCTGCTGTACTACTTGTGATGCTGCTGCTAGTTGTGATTTTGTCAAGTGATGCTGCTGCTACTTGTGATCTTCTAAAATGACCCCTTTCTCCTGAAACGTTGATTAATGTCCGTTTCCATTGAGAAATGGGGCACTCCTAGGTCAAGAAAATTAGCAAAGGTCATGCCCAATTTTCTTGACCTAGAAGGTACCTGATGCTCAACCGAAATAAAAATTGATTTGCTTTAGTAGTTGGATTAGTTTAGTATTTTTTTTCACACACTCAGACACCCTTGCTTGCCATGTGTGTGAGAGAGATAGTGAGAGGAGACAAGAAGAAGGGGGTTAGAAAGATGTTGCCTACTCATCAAAGCTAACCATCTCCCCCTTTTCACCCCTTTTCCTTTGTGTTTTGTGGGTTGCAAGGAAGCTACTGTCTTAGCTAGCTTAGCTTGTGCACAAATCCCAGTGTTACAATCTAGAAAATTAGCCTGCAAAGATGAGGTCCCATGCTGGTTGTACCACTGCATCATGCAACAGTGCCTTCAAGATCCAAGGCAGTATCACAAACATCATAGGCAATTTGACCAAACTCACAACCTTGTATCTTTGCAGCAACCAACTTTCTAGACACACCCCTCAAGAACTAGGTTACCCTGAGAACGTGGACTTGGACCTTAGCAACAACACACTAACAGGTTCTATCCCAAAACACCTAGGCAATATCACAAACATCTCTCAATTGTTCCTTGACAATAACCAACTTTTTGGCGACATTCCTTGAGAATTAGGTTATTTGGTCAACTTAGAGATCTTGTTCCTTGACAATAACCAACTTTTTGACCAAACTTTGTTCCTATTTATAGAGAAACATGGCCAACAACGATGAGGCCGGGGGTTCGGGCGGCAAGAAATTCTGGGAGCTGTCCCAGGAGATGGAGGAACAACCTCACTTGTATGAGGACGCCGCCTTCCCCACCGATCCTGAGACCACTGATGGTACCGCCGAGGATGACCCCACTGATGCCACCACTGATGGTGCCGTCGAGGATGCCACCATTGATGATGGCGGCGCACACACAGATGGCAGCCAACCGAAGAGGCAACGGAAGGACCGGCGCTCGACCGTGCTCCGCACCCTCAAGGAGGAAGTTACTGAAGTGGACTCCGACGGGAATCCAACAGCGCCCGAACGAATAGTCAAGGGGTACTCGCTTCAGCTCGGGTGCATTCTCTGGAGCACCATATCGATCAACACCAAGAACGTGAGGCATCCTGACCGAGGGAATTTGTGCAACCTCCTCTTCACGAAGCTGCACGAACGATACAAGTTCCCCGCTGAATTTGAAAACACAAGCCTCAAAGGGAATAAAGTGAACAATGCTGCCCTCACGAAGATGAGCAAGGCCCTGTCTACTTGGAAAAGCAATGTGAAGAGAATGATCGAGAAAGGTGAGAGTTATGAGAAGATCAAGGAGAAAAATCCTTCGATCACCGAAGATGACTACAACGACTTCAAGATCAATTGCTCGAGCACCGCAAACTCCGAATCAAGTAAGTGGGGGAAAGAAATGCGGGAGCTGAACTTAGGGGAACACACACTCGGTCCCGACGGTTACAGAGTGGCGGAGCATATATGGGACAAGGAGGAGGCGGACCGTGCCGAGCAAGGCCTACCGCCCCTCTTCGATAAATACGGTGACAAGTAGACCAGGAACTTTGTCAGGGCCAGGTACAAGAAGGACCCGAAAACAAAGGAGCTTACCACGGATCTGAAGACCAGGGCGCTTGAGCTTGTTCTGGTAAGGAATACACCCCCGCGTAATTAGCTCCATATGGTTGCATTCTAATTAATGAAGCCAAATTTCTAAATGGTTCACATTCCTTCCGCAGGCGACTGAAAGCAGTAGCGCGGGGTCGACTAAGGGCAACCCTTGGGACACCACTCTAAATAGGGCGTTGAATGTAATGAATAAAAAGGATAAGCTCAGTAAGCCGACGTCAGCTGGTCGTGTGGCCGGCAAAGGCTTGTCGACAAAATGGTCGTCATACTATAACACTGGTGGGCGAAAGGAGAAAAAGACCAGCTCGGAAAGCCAGGCGCGCGAGGTTCAAGAACTCAGGGCATAGGTGGCGCGGATTCCGGAGATTGTCCAAGAGCAAGTGCAACAACAACTCGGAGCGACGATCACCGCCATTGTGCCTACCTTGATCCAGGGATTAGTGCGTGGATTGCGGGCGGCCAACAGGGGCCGCCCCCGATTCCTAGCTTCACGGCCAGCAACTCGCAGAACGCGATGGCGGGGCCATTGGTGTCTCCGGCGGAGGCGGCATTGGTGGCTTCGACGCCGGCATGGGAGCTTAATGCACCCGGGTATACGTCGGCCGGCACCTCTGCAGCAAGCGGCCCCTCCGTCAACTGCACGCCCGCCATTGGCGGTGCCTCGACATTAGCCGAGCTCGACGCCATCATCACGGTAACTAATTAAGCCTCTCTCGGCCAAGGACATCATCTCCTTGCCTTTGACTGGGCATCCCTGACGCCCTACATGTTTTCGCAGGGCGCCGCCAACGTTCCGTGCACTCTCCTGCACTTCGTGAACAACGAGTTGGTCGATGTCGCCAAGGGCAAAATCGTTCAACCGGGCAACCCCTTGTTCCACGGTACCCAGATGCCACCCAACTTGTTTAGGGTTCAACTGGTTCGGGTGCTGCCAGGCTGTGATGAGTTGTTACCTCCGATTCGACCCGTCGGGGCCGACGATGATGACGTGATGACCCTCAGTGCCTGCCTGAGCTGGCCCCTGCTTTGGCCGAAGAGCCTGATTCGTTTGGGGGCGGGGGACACCACCCCAAAGACAACACCGCCAGTCGTGCCGGCGCCAAGTCGGCCCCATGGTAAGACCGCCGCAACGGTGTCGGACATCCCTATGCCACTGGATCCAAACATGCATATGGCACAGGATCAGAACGACGACGACGAGGATACATTTGCCAACGTCGATCAGTACTTTGCCAATCATGGGTACGGTGGCGACTTCATGGGGCCTCCTTCTCAAGAACCCAACCCAACAAAAGACGTGCGCGATCTAGCTGGTACCGCGGAGAAGCCAAGTTGCAACAGGGTCGTCTGCAGTTCAGCTCTCAGGAGATGCCTCCAGCTGCCGACTTCACCGAGCCTCAGATAGGCGAGGTGCGAAATATGATCAGCCCCAACACACTCAAGAAGGTGGTCTATGAGCAGAACTCAGTCCCATTACAGGAGAAGAAGAAGGCACGTGTCACATCCCTAGCTTCTGGCATTGCTCTAGCCTAGCTTCATGTGTGCATCATGTCTATATTTTTGAAACTTGAATTGAGGAATATTGGAAGCCTCAAAACCCTAAATAAAAGAGGGGCAAAAACCCTAGAAATCTCATTCATTGCTCCAAAAGGCTCTTCTTAAATGTTTGATAATTTTTGGTAAGGGTTCTGGTCCCAACCAAAATATTGAACATTTTTAAGGATTTATTTTTGGGACTTTGAATTTAAATCATTAGCTATTTGAATTTGAATTATATTCATATAATTAGAATATAATTTCAAATACCCCTGAAATATTATGAGCTTTTGGAAAAGTCCATCTAGCCAAATAAAATTATTCAGAGGAGTTTTTGGCATTGTTTGAATTTGTTTAAAATTCAAAACAGTGGCAAAACGAAATTAAATAAAACAAAACAGAAGAAAAAAATAAAAGAGAGAGAGAAGGAC
>NC_057810.1:117388214-117395273 GCF_018294505.1 Triticum aestivum
GCGCATTAATTCAATTACTGGATTTATTAATATCCAGGAAATTCCAGAAAATGCCTAAAACTTCCAAAATTCATAGAAAATTAACCGTAACTCCAAATTTAATAAATTATATATGAAAAATTATCAGAAAAATTCAAGGAATCCATCTGTACCATTTTCATGCATGTTAGAACAACTTATCACTACTGTTTAGGGCAAATGAGGTAAATGGCATTTAAATAATCACATATGGAGTTTGAATTTGAATCTTGTATTCAAACCAACTTCATTTAATCTGTTGCTAGTTGCATTAGCTCAAAACACATTCATTTTGCCATGTCATGATCATGCATCATATTGTGCATTGCATTGATTGTGTTTTTCTGTGTTGCCGGTATTTGTCCCCTCTCGATAGACGCGATACCGATGATGTGATCGTTGACACTGATGAAAACTCAATGTTATCTTCAGAAGTGCCAGGCAAGCAAAACCCCCTTGTTCATTCCGATAAAATCCCACTCTCTCGCTCATGCTCTCTTTTACTACATTAGGACAACAACGACATATTTGATACTTGCTGCGGTAGCTGAACCCCTTTATCCTTTGCATGACCTGTCATTGCCACAGTAAATAGATGAAACCCACTAGCATGAGTAGGAGTTGTTTGAGCCCTGATGTGCCTACTCATTCATGTTTGTTTGTCATGCCTGCTATTGCTTAGAGTTGAGTCAGGTCTGATTCATCGGGGATGAATCAGAGGCGTGTGAACCTGTCCTACTATGTGTGAGCTAAGTGTGTGAACACGATTTGGTAAAGGTAGCGGTGAGAGGCCATGTAGGAGTACATGGTGGGTTGTCTCATTGCAGCCGTCCTCAGGAACTGAGTTCTGTGTTTGTGATCCATGATTCAGCTACTACCACGCATTGGGCCCGAAACCAATGGACCCTCTCGGCTTCTTGATCACCCTTGTCCTCTGTCCAGGAGTTGCAAGTAGTTTCTGGTGTTTGTAGTATGCTGGAGGCCGTGGACAGTGCTGACCGTAGGGGTGGGCTGTGATGCGGTAGGCACGTGGCACGGTGTACCGGGCGCCCGTTTGGTGTCTCGGGAACCCTGTTCACATCGTTTGGGGCTGTGAGCGAAACTCCGGCCGGATCTCCTCATGGATGGAACCCGAATAGGCGATAAACCTGGACTAGAGACTTAGGTGATTAGGTAGGTCGTGGCCGACATCCACGTTGGGCTTCCGCTTGAAGGTTGCCGAGTACATGTCGTGTAAACGGCGGTAAGTGGTGAGAGCGTGTGTGAAGAAGTACACCCCTGCAGGGTTAACCTAATCTATTCGAATAGCCGTGTCCGCGGAAAAGGACTTCTGGGTTGCTTATATCAGTTCATAGACAAGTGAAAGTGGATACTCTAAAATACGCAAGATAAGCGTGAGTGCTATGGATGGCGTTCTCGTAGGGAGACGGGAGCGGATCCATAGTGGTGTATTGATATGGTGAATATGTGGACTCGTGTGCGCCACCTCAAAAAAGTTACTCGCAGTCGTAGTTCAGGATAGCCACCGAGTCAAAGCTGGCTTGCTGCAGTTAAACCCCACCATCCCTTTTTTGATAATGATGCATATGTAGATAGTTCTGATGTAAGTCTTGCTGGGTACATTTGTACTCACGTTTGTCTATTTTATGTTTTTGCAGAGAGACTTCAGTCTCACTAGTATTTCCGCGTGGTCTTCGACGTTTAGCTTGTTACCTCAGCTACGATCTTGTGCCTCGGCAGGATTTGGTAGATAGTCAGGCTTCTCAGCCTTTTTCATTTATAGATGTCTGTACTCAGACATGATAGCTTCCGCTTGTGCTTGATTTGTATGCTCTGAATGTTGGGTCATGAGACCCATGTTTGTAATATCTCGCTCCTCGGAGCCTATTGAATAGATTACTTGAGTCATAGAGTCATGTTGTGATGCCATGTTGTATTTGCACATATCGAGCATATTTTGTGTATGTTATTGAAATGCTTGGTATGTGTGGGATCTGACCATCTAGTTGTTTATCTTTAGTAGCCTCTCTTACGGGGAAATGTCTCCTAGTGTTTCCACCGAGCCATGGTAGCTTGCTACTGCTCCGGAACACTTAGGCTGGCCAGCATGTGTCCTTCTTCGTTCCTGTGTCTGTCCCTTCGGGGAAATGTCACGCGGTGAATACCGGAGTCCTGTTAGCCCGCTACAGCCCGGTTCACCGGAGTCCTGCTAGCCCAGTGCTACAGCCTGGATTCACTCGCTGATGACCGACACGTTCGATGCTGGGTCATGGATGCCTGTCCCTGTAAGTCTGTGCCGCTTTGGGTTTACGACTAGCCATGTCAGCCCGGGCTCCTTATCATATGGATGCTAGCGACACTGTCATATACGTGTGCCAAAAGGCGCAAACGGTCCCGGGCAAAGGTAAGGCGACACCCGTGGGAATACCGTGCGTGAGGCCGCAAAGTGATATGAGGTGTTACATGCTAGATCGATGTGGCATTGAGTCGGGGTCCTGATAGCGTTGGTATCAGAGCTTGACTGCCTGTAGGATTACCAAGCCAAACTGGTCGGAGTTGAGTTTAGAAATTCTTTAGTTATATAAGGGAATTGATTGTGGGATGGAACGTAAGGCTCTTTTTACTCCTTATACCTCATGCCCTTCTGATCTGAGTCATCTTATCTTTCCTGCGGGGATTAAGAACTAGGCTATCTCTTCTTTCTATTAGGATCACGTGTTACTAATCAGTAGACTTATAAGATTGTTGGATTTAAGTCTCAGTTCAGTTCCTACTACTTCCGTATGTTAATTGTTGATCTCGGAACCTTGATATTGTGCTTCTGAGTGGTTATGCCACCATTTTTGTGATTGTCTCAAATCTTTTTGAGCAATTATAGCCGTTATGCTGTCCGAGTCATCCCAGGTTTCTAAATAGTCCGATGCATTTGCAAATCCCTTCCTTCTGTTTCCGATGTTCCCATGGGCCAGATTAACCACACTAATCGGTGTGTTGAGGTAATTATTGCCTCGACATATATGTTGGAATTATTATTATGACCCTAAGTGCTTAGGGGATCATCTAGTGGTCTAGCCATGATTTGTGTCCTAGTGTGAAGATTCTGGCCTTTATTCTCGGAAGCATCCCGTGATGCTACTTAGTAGTAGGTATTCTACTCCTGGGTTCTGAACCCGAGATTCACTCTACCTACTTCATGTCGATAGTAATTGCTAGTGCCTTTAGGATATTAGTAACCTTTGCGATAGTCCTTGAAGTCCGTGGTATCTTCTTCTTCCAAATACCATGAACTACTTATGGCAGATGTTTATTGGATCAAAAAAAAATCACAATTAGAGTACTCTTGAGGAGTTCTCCATTCATAAATCGTGACTCTGCCAGTTCTACCTTTCTGCATGGGTTATCCGGAAGAAATATGTTGAACTTGGTTCGACATACTAATCTATGCATCCACAACTCAGAAAGTTATATGTTCCTTTGAGTCATTCCCTTTAGTTGCATTCTGACCCTCGTCTATCAATTGATAGTCAAGAGTATGCGTGCGTTCGTTCATCGATGCCTATGACTCTTGTGGTCTGTCAAGCCATTCTATTCCGGAATGACTAGGAGAAACAAACTCCAGTACCTCTTCCATATCTAGGATTGGGTCAAAGTAGTTGTATTCCGCAGATCAAATGCCAATCCAGCTTTTGGTTCTGCTCTACCTTGGAGTATTACATATTTTATATCGAGATTGTTATAGGAATTGCACACCATCCCATGAACTCTTGGTACAGTGATACTTCTTGCCATCACTGTTCATTCCTCGGTTCCTGTGTTATTGTAACCGGAATGCCGACAAATGAATCATGGCGTGTGAATCAATACTCCTAGCAACCTTGTTGCTGGGTAGTTAAAGGACAATAATTTCATTCTTAGTGTGTTGGTTTTCGAATCATCCCTCTAAGACTGATCGTGCTACCTAGTCCTTATTTCGGTGCACCCTTCGATTGATGAGTTAGGATCTTGTCAAGTCCTCACTCATTTGATCATATCGTCTTGCCCTCAAAAGCAAGATTGTTCTCGAGCTTAGTAACATACCGGTGGTTCGTGACTTTCCAAATATCTTCTTGGAGGTGTTACCGGGTTGTCACCTGACCGCTATGTTGAGTTCGTGATCAAGTTGGTTTCTTGTGAACCACCTTCTCTCCAAGAATCGGTGTTAGATATCCCTGAGCTAGTTGGTTAAGCTAGACAACAACTTGGAGAGTTGGAAGATAAAAGCTTGTCTGACTTAGTTCGTTCCAAAGGGATATTCTTGTGTAGTGTGTGTTGAAGAAAGATGATATCTTCATCGATTGGTCCTTGTGATCAGTTGCTGGACCTATTGTCTTATCAATCCTTTGATTTGAGTGTGGGCTATCGTCAAATCAAATCAGTACCAACGATGCTCGTAATGTTGTCTTATTCGTGGTTGATCCCTCGAGCATACACCATTATATCTTTTAGGTCTGACCAATGCTATCACTTGTTCACTTAACTATGGAATTCCTTTTAAAAGGAATCCCAGATGAATTGTTGTTGTGCCCATTGACAACATCCTTGTCTTCTCCATAATTTTGCTGAACATTAAGCTAGTGTTGGAAACTTTTGAAAGCATTTGTTCATGCTAGCTCATGAAGCATATGTTTGGATGAAGGTAGTGACTTCCTTTAATTCATGTGCATCTGATGCAAGTTGCCGCCGTGGATTCGAGAAAGTCAATGTTGCTTTCTTTGGAATCATTCCAAATCAGTCATGCACACGTGCGAAGAATGCTATGGTTTGAAGACTTGCAACCTTCAATCTATATGTATCCCTAGCACACCAAGCCACTGATTGATTTGTTCAAGGAGAAGGAGTTCCTTCATAAGAGCTAATCCGGACTTATGAAAGAACTTCGATACCCTCGTTGATGGTTCCCCCTCCTGAACTCGGTAGTGTTTTATTATAAGACTACCACGTGGTCATGCTTGTCTGGGACAACGTGTTCACATGTTTGTAGCAGAACCAGCTCATGTTTTGGAGCTTGCTATCGTAGTTCATCTCCCGAGAATCCCGCAACGTCATCTCGTCGATTTGTGTTGCAAACTTTCGTTTTTCTTCCTAGACTCGATGAGTCTAGAATATCCTGACACCAACCAGATCTGAATCTCAGGCAGACTTGATGGTTGGAACATTCCCAAGAACTATAATGTTGGCCCCTCGATAACCGGTAAGGTGGATGTCGTGGCCAACACACTCATCCGGTAGACCTATTATTATAGTATCTTGTTTGAGGAAGTTGGCCACCTCCCCCCTAGGGATTTCGTAGGATTTACTCCCTAGTTGCCCCTATGGATTTTTGTGTTCCCGAAGTCCGACCTTTTACTTGATGTTTTAGATATCAAACCATATCTATGAATGGGTTATACTAGCACATCAAGGAGAACATTAGAAGCGGAGTGCTAAATGTCTCTCGGTCGATCATCCAGATTTTATTTGCTTGGCCTCGCTAAGGTGAAATCTGAGAAAGTGTTATCCTCCTTCGCATCTGCATCGTCCATCGCTATTCATCATGGTAGTATGGTGTGTTGTCAGCACCCTTGACGCGGTTGTTGATAAAACCTTGATGATTGTGGAAATGCTCAAGTTCTTGAGAGCACGCACAAGCGCTACGTCTTATCATCGGCACTAGCTGGGATTGCCCCAGATTTCCTCGGTTATGCTATAACCACTCCAACAGTGAATTCACTCTCTATTGTTGGGTTCTTCCCCAGTTACCAGAATCATTCCCAGCATTTGCATTTTGTTCCCAGCTTGCACCGCCAATGTGCCATTCTACCATGGGTCTCTTCCATTTCCGGTGATAAGCAAAATTCATCCATTACGTTGTCTTCAACAAGGTAATCCACATCATCCAAGTTTGAGTATGCCATTCTACCGAACCCCTCTAAATGATCGATTATGATTTGCCTTAAGCTGGTATAAAGAGTTTCAATGATCTCTGAATGAAAGGTAATTCTTTTGCCACTTAAGGGGAGATATCTACGAGTCACGGTTCCGAAGGTGTCTCGTTGTGGTATCATGGCAACTCAACTCCTCGCTACGTTGACAACCAATTACCACCTTCTTAAGTGTGGAATTGTTGTCCACCTAGTGAACCTTCGTCATCCGTTTCTTTCCACCCCTCTTGATGTGTATCTCGTGTCTCAACCCGAGAGATGGTCCTATGTCTCATTCCGTGAGTTGTTCGATCTTCAAGAAGATCGACCCTTCTAGAGTCTCCTTCTTCCCTTCATGTCATGTTGGCAGGATTTCTCAAAACAAGACATCAAGACAATGATGGTGAATGAATCAACGTTCAACTGAAGTGCACCCTGGATCGTGAAGATTGTACTAGTTTGCGTTTCCCCTTCATCCTACCCTACGCTTGAATCTCGAGACGAGATTCTTGTTTAATGGGGGTGAGTTGTCACATCCCTAGCTTCTGGCATTGCTCTAGCCTAGCTTCATGTGTGCATCATGTCTATATTTTTGAAACTTGAATTGAGGAATATTGGAAGCCTCAAAACCCTAAATAAAAGAGGGGCAAAAACCCTAGAAATCTCATTCATTGCTCCAAAAGGATCTTCTTAAATGTTTGATAATTTTTGGTAAGGGTTCTGGTCCCAACCAAAATATTGAACATTTTTAAGGATTTATTTTTGGGACTTTGAATTTAAATCATTAGCTATTTGAATTTGAATTATATTCATATAATTAGAATATAATTTCAAATACCCCTGAAATATTATGAGCTTTTGGAAAAGTCCATCTAGCCAAATAAAATTATTCAGAGGAGTTTTTGGCATTGTTTGAATTTGTTTAAAATTCAAAACAGTGGCAAAACGAAATTAAATAAAACAAAACAGAAGAAAAAAATAAAAGAGAGAGAGAAGGACATACCTGGCCTCACCCGTGCAGCCCACCAGCCGGCCCAGTTCCCCCCCAGCCGGCCCAGCCCACCTCCTCCTCCTTTGTCCTCTTCCTCCTCTGCCAGGAGGA
>NC_057810.1:117398000-117445001 GCF_018294505.1 Triticum aestivum
TTTTGCAGAGAGACTTCAGTCTCACTAGTATTTCCGCGTGGTCTTCGACGTTTAGCTTGTTACCTCAGCTACGATCTTGTGCCTCGGCAGGATTTGGTAGATAGTCAGGCTTCTCAGCCTTTTTCATTTATAGATGTCTGTACTCAGACATGATAGCTTCCGCTTGTGCTTGATTTGTATGCTCTGAATGTTGGGTCATGAGACCCATGTTTGTAATATCTCGCTCCTCGGAGCCTATTGAATAGATTACTTGAGTCATAGAGTCATGTTGTGATGCCATGTTGTATTTGCACATATCGAGCATATTTTGTGTATGTTATTGAAATGCTTGGTATGTGTGGGATCTGACCATCTAGTTGTTTATCTTTAGTAGCCTCTCTTACGGGGAAATGTCTCCTAGTGTTTCCACCGAGCCATGGTAGCTTGCTACTGCTCCGGAACACTTAGGCTGGCCGGCATGTGTCCTTCTTCGTTCCTGTGTGTGTCCCTTCGGGGAAATGTCACGCGGTGAATACCGGAGTCCTGTTAGCCCGCTACAGCCCGGTTCACCGGAGTCCTGCTAGCCCAGTGCTACAGCCTGGATTCACTCGTTGATGACCGACACGTTCGATGCTGGGTCATGGATGCCTGTCCCTGTAAGTCTGTGCCGCTTTGGGTTTACGACTAGCCATGTCAGCCCGGGCTCCTTATCATATGGATGCTAGCGACACTGTCATATACGTGTGCCAAAAGGCGCAAACGGTCCCGGGCAAAGGTAAGGCGACACCCATGGGAATACCATGCGTGAGGCCGCAAAGTGATATGAGGTGTTACATGCTAGATCGATGTGGCATTGAGTCGGGGTCCTGACAGCACGCAAAAGAAAGACTAACAAGGGTGCGGGCCAGCCGGCACCGAGTACGATCTGTGCTCAGGACGGGCCACCTTCACCTGAGGATATCTCGAGGAGGGTGCATGTGGCGGGTAGGCCGATGCTACCGAGAAATATGCTCGATGCTGCACCCGGTGCTATGCGGAGTCTGGATGACAGTGTTCTTTCTTTGGAGAAGCGGTGTCTCGGAGAGAAGGATGTGGCGTACCCGGTTTTCGCGGCCAAGGTGCCAGAGGGCAAGGGCTTTGTGGATAACTCCATCGGGGGTACGATCGTCCTGCGGTTTGATGACATCCACGCTATGTTGAACCTTCATCCGCTGCACTACACCTTCGTTCGGCTATTTTCGCTGAGTATGGAGATGCGGATCATTCACGACAAGACCCCGGACATCGTGATAGTCGACCCCTTCTACATGCGTGCCAAGATCTTGGGCAGCGCTGGGGACCGGCAAGTCGCGAGTTCTTACCTCGAAGGCGTCATTCTGGCAAACCAAGATAAGGATAACTTCCTCGTGCCTTACTTTCCCGAGTAAGTCCTCCCCTCAACCGCCCCGTAACATATGAATTCTTAGATTTCGATCGTTTTTCTTTTAACATTCCGTGTTTTCTGCAGTGACACACATTGCACGCTCATCCTCCTAAGCCCCAAATATTCCATGACCACGTATTTCGACCCGGACCGTTAGTCGAACATAGACTACACAAATGTCAAGAAGGTTCTTGATGATGTTCTCCCCGGCTACGTCAAATCTGGAGGCACCTTCACCAGGCCTATTCGTAAGTACGGCAAGCACGTGTTCTCCCACAATACGACGTTCTGCTACGTCAAGCAGCCGCCTGGCGGTCAGAAGGGTGCCTACTACGCCATCCATCACATGTAGGCTATCGTACGGGACCATCATCAACTTCTGCTACTGAGTAGACTCAAAGATTGGGCCGCGAACGTGTCAGCAATCCAGGACGCGGACATCAGACAAGAATTCTTTCGCATCCAGTCGGAGTTTGCGGAAATCATCCATCAAGATGTCCTTCGTACCACGGGGCAGTTCTACCTCAGAAATCAACCGTCCAACAGTGACATCGACACAATCCTAGAAATGCAGGCTGACAACGCCCGTTCTTTCATGACTCCCACGATAGACGGCGGCTTCATCCACGCTCCGGTCCCTTGAGTCGAGTCGAAAGCAGTGATGATGTGTCTAGTTCTGAAACATCGATTGGCTCATGTTGTAATTAAACTTTAATGAACTTGTAGTATGTCTCTTTGGTTTCGAGAGTCGTTCAACTTAAGATGTAATCGATGCTATTAATGTCTTGCTTTTCTCTTCCGATCATTCTGTTGCATACTTATATATTGCTTATGTATTGTCTGTGAATTGGTACTAACATTTCGTTTGGCTACTGCATAGCGATGTCGTGGTATGTCGTGTACAAGGGTAAGGTTCCCGGAGTCTACGACGACTGGGAAGAGTGTCGGAGACAGGTTCACCGATTCAGCGGTAATAGTTACAAAGGGTACGCCACTAGGGCCGAGGCCGAATCTAGATACGCCCGCTATCTAGCGGGAGAGGGGAGGGAGCGTTGGAGGAACCGGATGAAGACGAGTTTCATCGTGATGATGCTCATCGTGATGACTGCAGCTCTCTTCTATGTGATGGTAGTTTAGATGATCGATATCGACTTGTAATGTGAAGACAAACTCGCGGTCTTGATACTTGTAGTATAATGTCCTATCTTTGTTCGGTCTTTTCAATTCGGAGACTAATATGATGACTTGTATTCGGAGACTAAAATGATGAATTGTATTCAGAGACTAATCTTCTATTGTATTCGATGAATCTGTTGTTGATGTGTGCTGTCTATATTTTGTCCAATTATACATTTTGTAACATGTGCAAAAAACAGAAAATTAAAAAATAAAAAAAACCTAATATTCATACTAATGGCGCATCGCATCACATCATAGTGCGCCATTAGTATGCCAAAGGGTACTAATGGCGCATCACTAAACAGTGCGCCATTAGTATGCCGAAGTTACTAATGGCGCATCTTGCTGTCGTGCACCATTAGTATGCCAAAGCACCTGGGTATACATGGCCCCCTGGGAGGCATACTAATGGCGCACTGTTGTATATACTAATGGCGCATCTGAGGTGCGCCATTAGTATACCAGATACTAATGGTGCACCAGTGGTGCGCCATTAGTAAAATATACTAATGGCGTGCTACTAATGGCGCACCACTAATGCGCCATTAATGGCCAAATTAGGTGCGCCATTAGTAGGCCTTTTCCTAGTAGTGTATGGCTACCGGTTAGCAATAAAGTAAAGTAATTACATGGCGTTGTTCAATGACATGCAGGTCATACAATAAATAAAGACAACTCCTATGGCTCCTGCCGGTTGTCATACTCATCGACATGCAAGTCGTGATTCCTATTACAAGAACATGATCAATCTCATACATGACATATCATTCATCACATTCTTCTTGGCCATATCACATCACATAGCATACCCTGCAAAAACAAGTTAGACATCCTCTAATTGTTGTTTGCATGTTTTACGTGGCTGCTATGGGTTTCTAGCAAGAACGTTTCTTACCTACGCAAAAACCACAACGTGATATGCCAATTGCTATTTACCCTTCATAAGGACCCTTTTCATCGAATCCAATCCTACTAAAGTGGGAGAGACAGACACCCGCTAGCCACCTTATGCAACTAGTGCATGTCAGTCGGTGGAACCAGTCTCACGTAAGAGTACGTGTAAGGTCGGTCCGGGCCGCTTCATCCCACAATGCCGCCGAATCAAGATTGGACTAGTAACAGTAAGCATATTGAACAAAATCAACGCCCACAACTACTTTGTGTTCTACTCGTGCATAGAAACTACACATAGACCTAGCTCATGATGACACTGTTGGGGAACGTAGCAGAAATTCAAAATTTTCTACGCATCACCAAGATCAATCTATGGAGAAGTCTACCAACGAAGGAAGGAGGGTGCATCTACATACCCTTGTAGATCGCTACGCGGAAGCGTTCAAGTGAACGGGGTTGATGGAGTCGTACTCGTCGTGATCCCAATCACCGATGATCCTAGTGCCGAACGGACGGCAGCTCCGTGTTCAACACACGTACAGCCCGGTGACGTCTCCTACGCCTTGATCCAGCATGGGGAGAAGGAGAGGTTGGGGAAGACTCCATCCAGTAGTAGCACGACGGCGTGGTGGTGGTGGAGGAGCGTGGTACTCCAGCAGGGCTTCGCCATGCACCGCAAGAGACGAAGAGGGAGAGGGGTAGGGCTGCGCCAAGAAGGAGAGGAACTCATCTGTTGGCAGCCCCAAGTCCTCAAGTATATATAGGGGAGAGGGAGGGGTGCACCCCACCTAGGGTTCCACCCTAGGGGTGGCGGCTAGCCCAAATCCCATCTAGGGTGGCGGCCAAGTGGAGGGGGAGAGGGAGGCGCACCAGGCATGGGCCTTAAGGCCCATCTGCCCTTAGGGTTTGCCCCCTCTTCCCC
The DNA here is from genome assembly GCF_018294505.1 of Triticum aestivum. Taxonomy (NCBI): domain Eukaryota; kingdom Viridiplantae; phylum Streptophyta; class Magnoliopsida; order Poales; family Poaceae; genus Triticum; species Triticum aestivum. Next base: position 117,402,398 of record NC_057810.1, read on the forward strand.
TTAGGCGCATGGGACTTGGTGGGGAGGCGCCCCAGCCCACTTAGGGGCTGGTCCCTTCCCACTATTGGCCCATGTAGGCCTCCGGGGCTGGTGGCCCCACCTGGTGGACCCCCGGACCCCTCCGGTGGTCCAGGTACACTACAGGTGATGCCCGGAACACTTCCGGTGGCCAAAACCATACTTCCTATATATTAATATTTACCTCGGCACCATTCCGGAACTCCTCGTGACGTCCGGGATCTCATCCGGGACTCTGAACAACATTCGGTAACCACATATATCTATTCCCTATAACCCTAGCATCATCGAACCTTAAGTGTGTACACCCTACGGGTTCGGGAGTCATGCAGACATGGCCGAGATAACTCTCCGGCCAATAACCAACAGCGGGATCTGGATACCCATGTTGGCTCCCACATGTTCCATGATGATCTCATCGGATGAACCACGATGTCGAGGATTCAATCAATCCCGTATACAATTCCCTTTGTCTAGTGGTACGATACTTTCCCGAGATTCGGTCGTCGGTATCCCGATACCTTGTTCAATCTCATTAACGGCAAGTCTCTTTACTCATTCCGTAACACATCATCCCGTGATCAACTCCTTGGTCACATTTTGCACATTATGATGATGTCCTACCGAGTGGGCCCAGAGATACCTCTCTGTTTACACGGAGTGACAAATCCCAGTCTCGATTCGTGCCAACCCAACAGACACTTTCGGAGATACCTGTAGTGTACCTTTATAGCCACCCAGTTACGTTGTGACGTTTGGCACACCCAAAGTATTCCTATGGTATCCGGGAGTTGCACAATCTCATGGTCTAAGGAAATGATACTTGACATTAGAAAAGCTTTAGCATACGAACTACACGATCTTTGTGCTAGGCTTAGGATTGGGTCTTGTCCATCACATCATTCTCCTAATGATGTGATCCCGCTATCAACGACATCCAATGTCCGTGGTCAGGAAACCGTAACCATCTATTGATCAACGAGCTAGTCAACTAGAGGCTTACTAGGGACATGGTGTTGTCTATGTATCCACACATGTATCTGAGTTTCCTATCAATACAATTCTAGCATGGATAATAAACGATTATCATGAACAAGGAAATATAATAATAATCAATTTATTATTGCCTCTAGGGCATATTTCCAACAGATAAAATGCGGCAGGACTCCACGCGGGGGATGGACCTCTTACTGGGGAGGAACGACGCTGCGAAGCTGCACTAAGGGCGGCAAGGTACCAGCAGGCGCTGCGGCGGTACCACTGTCGCAGCATCCGCGCCAGGACGCTCGAGGCAGGCGACCTCGTCCTGTGGCGGGTCCTCTCCAAGGAAGGGTTGCACAAGCTCTCACCCATATGGAAGGGCCCGTTCAGGGTCGTCCATATCTCCAGGCCTGGCGCCGCGTGCCTGGAGACGCAGGACAGGGTGCCCATCCAGAACGTCTGGAACATCCAGCACCTCCGGAAGTTCTACCCATGAAGCAAGGCCCATGCCTTTGAAGCAAGGCCTAGTGCCTGTGAAGCAAGGCCCAACGCCTGTGAAGAAAGTCCCAGTGCCTGTGAATAAGGCCAGGTGCCTATGAAGAATCGCCGCCCGTGACACTCTCACGTAATAATGAGTGGGGCTGTACATGCCCTGGAGTCTCAGGAGTGCCGCCCTCGGGCCTCAAGGGCTCCCTCCCACGCCTAGTGGCAGCACTTAGCTCCGCGCTGGTGAGAAGACTTGAAGACTAGACTAGGTGCCGGACGTGGCTTTTCATTTTCTTTCTGTAGTTGGCTCGCCTTCTCTTAATCGAAGTTTGCTTATGGTGTTCCTTGCTGATTTGGCTCCGTCGCTTTTTGCCGCCTTTTCCGAATCCCGTTCACTTGCGTTCTCTCTCTTGCATACCTCGCGAGGGGGCTAGGTAGGCGCCTTCGCGAGGGTTTCTTCCTCCTGTGTTGGTCCTTCTTTCTGCATTCGGTCTGCTTTCTCGCGAGGCACCCTTGTTCGAGCCCACAAACCGGCACATCTCTCCTAATCTGTGCCCCTCGGGTACCGCGATGTGAAGCGCCGGGTCAAGGCTCGGGTGAATGATAAGTCCCCTAGTGAGCTTTGTAACAAATTTTTTGCAGTTCCTGAGCAGCCACTAAGCCAAGACAGGCACGAGGAAACAGGTGCCTCGTGAAGAAAAGGCTGCCCCGAACGCACCAGACTAAGTTATCTCCGCACAAAATAAACGACACAACACAGAAATAACAAGCATAATGATTGAGGAATCACAGTTCGATACATGCCCATCCGGGCCCATAATGGTTTCGTTTTGATGGACGAAAGAAAAGAGGAACAAAGCAAAAGCAGCGTTGCAGCGAACCTCGGGGGCATGCCTCTAGCGACGTCCCGAGCTTAGCTGTATCCCTCCTCGCGCTCATGGAGGCGCGTCGACAGGACGACCCGCTACCACCTTCGAAGCAAGTGCGGCAACATGGCGGCTAGTCGTAGCTGTCGCTACTAGAGCTTTCGCCAAGAGAAGAGCCACCGTAGCTGGACAAGGCACGGCCGGCGGGCTCACCCTCGTCGCGGCCATCGCCGAGACCGAGCACCTCCTCGCCGTCGTTCGTCTCGGTGCAACACCCGACGCGGTGACCATCTTTCCCAAACACCCTCACGTAGAGGGTCGCATCACCGTCATACTTGACATGGAGGGTGCACCGCTTGCCTAGGCCGCGCGCGTGGGCGAACGTCTGCCAACCACAGGCCAGAGCTATGTTGCCCATGGCGGAGACTTCAACCGTGATCAAGGAAGCCCTGCTGCAGCAACCGTCCGCGTGCAGCCAGAGCCCACTTGGACCAGGCGCCGGCAGCTCGTCGACAAAGAAGCGCGGAAGCTGGAGCCAGTTGGCGGCCGGATCCACCGACCAGACAACAAACTCTGGCAGCACCTCTTCCGAGTGGAAGCGTGGCTGGGGAGTCCGTGCAACCACGGCACATCTCCCCTCATCGACGGGGCTGCCGTAACCGGATCGACCCCCGCCACGCATAGCAGTGCCACCCCAGGAGCAGGGGCCATGGCGGGAGTCGTGGTGCGCTTGCGGGGACGGCCGCGTCCCCGTTTAAGCGCCGGGGAGCCGGGGCCCTCGCGAGGGGCCTTTCCTTTTTCTGCGGCGAAGAACCTCTTCGACGGCACCATTGGAGTCGGTGGTGGAGCAGAGGAGGAAGAAGCAGACGGAATGGGAAGAAGTGGGGGACGGGGGCTCCGCCTCCTTCCTCATTTATAGCAAGAGAAGGCCAACCAGCACCCCCACAATCATAGGTAATGATGGTTTTCCTTGCATCACGGACTTGTCAAGTGGAGACGCACACGTCCAATCAACTGCCACGCGTCAACCGAGGCCGCATGCTTTTGGGGCCTGCGGCGCTATGCGCTTGACCCTTTGGCTTTGCCTCGAAGCCAAAGCCCGAGCACGCCTTGGGCCTGGGGGCTACTGTCCGTGTTCTGGGAATGGGGGTTCCCAGACTTGCCTGCCTGCGGCCCACGGTGTTGCTGTGCTGGCAGGTCTGTATGGCCCATCTTCATCGACATGGCATTCAAGACCCTTGCGAGGGGCTAAGCCTCGTGAGGCGGACGATGCAAGACCTCTTGAAGAGCGGCCTCGCCAGGAAGGCTCGCGAGGGGCGAAGAGATCAAGGCAAGGCAAACCTCACAAGGTCCTCGTGACGTGAGCCATGACGATCGAGACCAGGCGGGTGCTAGGCGGGCACCAGCGCACGCAGTGTCCTTGCTTCCTCTTTGGTGCCAAGGGGGCAAGCGCAGGCACGGAGTACCGACGCATCAAGCAAAGGTTTCCATATTGGCGCAACCAGACCAAGACCAGAAGGACGGCAAGACGGAGGTCACCATGGAGCCCAGGACGACGTCACCACCAGAGCCTTTGGCAGGCGAAGACCGCTTTTGTCAGGATAAGCTGTACTAGTTGTCCCCCTTCAAATTTGCCGTTGTTTTCTCCCCTCGCACTCAATATTTGGGGAGATGACCAGGGCCTATATAAGTAGAACTAGCCACCACAGTAGAGGGGATGATCCGATCAAGATCAGATCGAGGGGCATCCCACCCACACAAGTTCACTAAGGACAAGAACACCTCAACCTCAGGAGGTTGTTCTTCCCCTTGTACTGTTCATCATCAGTCCAAGAGGCAATCCACCACCACCACACTGGAGTAGGGTATTACACCACAACGGTGGCCCAAACCATTATAAATCTTGTGTCTTTCTGTGTTGTGAGTTCGCCGAGTTCGTCTGCGAGATCTTAGAGAGCTAGGGCGTGGATCGATAGGGAGAACACCTTCATGCACACCCAAGTGTTCGAACCTTGAGGGTTTTGCCGGAACCCGTGATCCGACAATTTCTTCAGGAGGAGGAATTTCTTCAGCTGTCCTGGTAGCTACTTCAGCGGCCTAGATTTAATCAGCTGCACTTTCATTTTCTTCAGTAGGCTGGATATAATCTTTAGCTTGAGGAATTTGTTGTTGCGATGGAGCTGGAACACTTTCCTTGAGGTTCTTGGCAATCTTGACAAATCTGAACTTGTTTCCTAGCTAATCAGCATGGTATCAATCAAATTCATCACTGAGGACTTTGATTTCCTTCTAAACTATGACAAGTTCTTCAGGAGACAAAGTGAGAACGTTGTTCCTCAAGAAATGCTCCTTCTTGTACTGATCCTTCTTGACTCGCCTAGCCTTCTCAAATTTCCATTTTTTTTCTCGCCTATGAAGGTGTTCAGCATCTGACTTTGACCAGGAGTTATATTTAGGTCAGGGAGTGGAGTGTTTGGATCCTTGTGCCATATGTCAATGAAATCGAGCATCTTCTCCGGATCCAGCATAACAAGAACACAACTGCCTTTGGTTCTTGCAGCCCTTTATTATCTATCTCTGATGATTTCAGCATGTTCATCATCATCAGACGGGACTTGGAAAGCCACTTGTTTCTTGTGAGGACTTGGCATCTTACCATGTCCAACAGTGGTCTTGACCTTCAGTAGAGATGGACCACCTGAGGATTGTTGTTGAGCTGAGGAAGTTGCATATGCTCCCGAGACAATTAAAAATCTAGAAGTCCATTGACACGCTGCAAGATGCACCGTTGTTTAGGACTTTGTGGCAGCAGCTGAGGATTTTGCAACAACAGAAGGTGTTGGCGCTGCCTTTGAGGAAGTTTCCTGAGGTATTTGTCCCGAGGGCTTTGCTGTTGAGGAACTTGGCCGTGACGGCATTGAGCTTGAAGACTTTGGCTTCAAAGCTGGTTTCTTCTACATGGCCTTCTTTGGTGCGGCTTTACTAACAGAGGCCTCAGCAGCAACAACTTGAGTGTCTTCATTAAATTTCCTCACCACATCTGCATCAACTTTCTAAAGCTTTGCTTGGCACTAAGCCCATTCCTTTGGAAATTCCTCACCACGCTTGATGCTAGTAGGATCAGCTCGTTGGCCAGCAGCTAGAGGTGGTCTTGGGCATGAAGGATTTACAGTCAATTTCTTCATGTACTTGGGACTAACATAACGATATTCCTTCCATTCCTTCTCCCATCTCCTCTCAATCGTCTATATGCACACTTTGCACTGTGTCTTGGTCTCTTTCCCATGTGTTTCTTCATCTGGTGTGGAATATTCATCATATATGTCCTCAGAGATTTCACATGTTGTGTTGGTTTCAGGACTTTTTCCTCCTTTCTGAGGTCTTTTCTCATCTGCCATTTTAATCCCTTGAGGATTTTGAACTTTTGAAGATTTTGAGGAAGTATGCAATTTTTCTTTAAGGAACGCTGCAAATGAGTTAAATTAATGAGAACCTAGAGATTCATCAGCAGAGATTTTGTACCTATGAATAGAGTATATGAGCGAAGAATTTGAAGAGGTCATATGCCTTCTCAGATTTTTTTAAAGTATCAAGTTGAGGAATTTGACCATAGATATCTTGAGGAATTTCACTAAGTGTTATTGACTCAGGTTCCAAAGTTGTACAGATTTGAAAATCCACAAAATTGAGGAATCTTGAGGAAACCCATAGCTTAGAGAAATAGATAAAGGAAAGCAAGCATTGAAGTGTTTAAGGAGTGGATAATTGAACAATAAACACCTTTTGAGGATTTTGTGAGAATCATAAGAATCAAAGCAGGGCAGTAAAATTAGATTTTAATTACCCTTGATGAAGAACACGACGAAAATGCGAGTGGAGATGGAGAAGTTTGTTAGTCCAGATCTCCCACGCCCTAACTCGGCGGCGGGAGACAGCTACGGCTGTAGCGGAGTGAAGATTTCTGCGGCCAGCACGGGTACGATAGCGATGAGGTCGATGCAGTGAAGCTCTTCCTCATCGGCAACGATAGAGTCTAGCGGCGGCGCTATGTCAGATCTCGAGCAAGGAGACTGTTTTGGATGTTTTATATGCATTAATATTCTATTTTATAATATTTTTGGGACCAACTTATTAACCTAGAGCCCAGTGCTAGTTTCTGATTTTTCCTTTTTTTGAGTTTTATAGAAAAGGAATATCAAACGGAGTACAAACATAATAAAACTTTCACGATGATTTTCTTGGACCAGAAGACATCCACGGAGCTTGGAGAGGGGGGTAGAAGAGTCCCGAGGACTCCACAAGCCCTCTGGGCGCGCCATAAGGGGGCCCCACGGGACTCGGCCAACCCTTATTTTTGCTTCTAAATTCCCAAATATTCCCAAACCAATAGAAGTGTCCACCAAAGTACTTTTCCACCGTCGCAAGCATTTTTTTCCGTGAAATCCCGTCTTGGGGCCTTTTCCGGCACCCTGTCGGAGGGGGATTAAATCACGGAGGGCATCTGCATCAACTCTATTGCCCTAATGATCAAGCGTGACTAGTTTATCACAGACCTACGGGTCCATAGCTTGTAGCTAGAGGGCTTCTTCTCTCTCTTTGATCTTCAATAGAATGTTCTCCTTGATGTTCTTGGAGTTCTATCCAATGTAATATTCTTTTGCGGTGTGTTTGTCGTGATCCAATGAGTTCTGGATTTATGATCATATTATCTATGGATATTATTTGAGTCTTTACTGAAGTCTTATATGCATGATTTGATATCTTTGTATTTCTCTTTGAATTATCAGTTTGGTTTGGCCAACTAGATTGGTTTTTCTTGCAATGGGAGAGGTGCTTAGTTTTGAGTTAAATCTTGCGGTGTCCTCACCCAGTGACAAACTAGGGGTAGCGAGGCACATATTGTATTGTTGCCATCAAGGGTAAAAAGATGGGGTTTTCATCATATTTCTTGAGTTTATCCCTCTACATCATGCCTTCTTACTTCAGGCGTTACTCTGTTCTTATGAACTTAATACTCTAGATGCATGCTGGATAGCGGTCGATGTGTGGAGTAATAGTAGTAGATGCAGGAAGGGGTCTGTCTACTTCACACGGATGTGATGCCTATATTGATAATCATTTCCTTGGATATTGTCATAACTTTGTGCTTTCTATCAATTGTTCGATAGTAATTTTCCTTCAAGAGAGAAGCCTCTAGTGAAACATATGGCCCCCGGGTCTATTTTCGATCATATATTTTCAGACCTATAAACCAAAAAACCCAAGAATACCTTGCTGCCATTTATTTACTTTCATTTTGTTTTACATTTTAGTAATCTTTTATATCTATCTGTATTAGATCTCATCCTTGCAAGTGGTCGTGAAGGGATTGACAACCCCTTTATCGCGCTGGGTGCAATTGTTTGATTGTTTGTGCAGGTGCATAGATTGGAGACTTGCGTGTACCTCCTACTGGATTGATACCTTGGTTCTCAAAATGAGGTAAATACTTATCTCTACTTTGTTGCATCACCCTTTCTTCCTCAAGGGAAAAACCAACGCAAGCTCAAGAAGTACCTGGAAGAATTTTTGGCGGCGTTTCCGAGGAGATGTACATCAAGCCTAGCAAGAAAAACCATCTCTTGCATTACATTATTCACCCCTTGCCTCTCGTTTTCCTCTCCCCCACTGCTAAAACGTTTTTACAAAAATTCAAAAAGTTTTGCCTTTTTAAACGTCCTCTTTCCATCCGGTCTTTTGTTTGCTTGAACTCATAATCATGAGTGACTTTGGTATAGCAGAAACAGATGATGGCCTGACTCCTAAAATTGGACGGTCCGCCAATCTGGATGCTAAAACTTTTTTTTGGGGCAAGCAAATTTTATCGAAAAAGAACATATACAAGAATTTTTCAATTGTGTAGGCAATCTGCCTCTCGATGATACTCTCATACTTGAAAGAACTAAAACTTATGCAGAAGCTATTTCAGCACTAGTTGTCAAATTTGAAAGTAGATTTATCCGTACTCATCCTACCTTGCAAAGATAGTTTTATGAGCTACATGTTATGACAGATCCTAAGGCTAAAAAGTTAGCTACCAAAGTTCTTAAGAATGAATTTCATCACATAGTACGGGAAGCTAGGGAATTTTTTGATCATTATGGTATGAGCCATGAAAAACCGGTGATAGATAAGATTCTTTACAATAGTGACTATACTTTGAGACATCTGTTTGGAAATAATCAATTTTTTTGATTAAAACCTTAAAAAGGAAATCCCTGTTTTAGATATGATCCAACAAGTTTTCAACGATGTTAATCAACAATATTCTTGGATTGTAGTCGGAAATCAAAGGGGATATGTCGATGGGCAGCTTAATGATGCCAAAATTTCTATGGATAATGTGTTCCAAGTTATCTTTGCAAAACCTTTCGATGAGAAAACATCCATGGAAAAGCATACCAAAGATGAGAATACCTAGATCTATGTTTTATGCCTAGCTAGGGGCGTTAAACAATAGCGCTTGTTGGGAGGCAACCCAATTTTATTTTTATGTTTTTGGTTTTTGATTCTGCTTTTCAATAAATACACATTATTGCCTATGTAATAATTGTGTCTTGGTGTTTTAATTAGTGTTTGAGCCAAGCAAGAGCTTTGGGATGGTCTACGGTGATAGTTGATTTCATCTTACAGAAAAACAGAAACTTTTGTGCTCATTGTAGAAAATTCAATAAAACACAGAAACGTCATTTTGAGTTACATGTTTTACACAATATTGATATAAAAATTTCCTAGGTTGCCCTAATGTTTCAGAATTTTTGGAGTTACAGAAGTATACGAACCTTTCAGATTGCAACAGACTATTATGTTTTTGACAGATTTTGTTTTCTATGTGTTGTTTGCTTATTTTGATGAATCTATGGGTAGTTTCGGTGGCTATGAACCATGGAGAAGTTATAATAAAGTAGGTATTACACCAATATAAATAAAGAATGAGTTCACAATAGTACCAAAAAGTGGTGATTTATTTTCTTATACTAAAAGATCTCATGAGTCTTTTGTTGACTTTTGTGTTGTGAAGTTTTCAAGTTTTGGGTAAAGATTTGATGGACAATAGAATAAGGAGTGGCAAGAGCTTAAACTTGGGGATTCCCAAGGAACCCCAAGGTAATTGTAACGCCCTCGATGCGGCTATATCTCCCACGTGTCGAAGCATGACTTAGAGGCATAACCGCATTGAAAGCAATGTCGCAAGTGAGGTAATCTTCACACAACCCATGTAATACATAAGGGAAAGGGAAACATAGTTGGCTTACAATCGCCACTTCACACAAATACATGAATAAAGCATTACAGCATCCAAATACAATCAAGGTCCGACTACGGAACCAAAATAAAGAGCAACCCCAAATGCGACAAGGTCCCCCGATCGACCCCAACTGGGCTCCACTACTGATCAACTAGCAACGAAACAAGATAAAGGACAAGATCTTCATCAAGCTCCTCCTTGAGCTTGGTTGCGTCACCTGCTCGATATCAACGGTACCTGCAAACTGGGTTTTGAAAGTATCTGTGAGTCACGGGGACTCAGCAATCTCACACCCTCGCGATCAAGACTATTTAAGCTTATAGGTAAGGGTAAAAGGTATGAGGTGGAGCTGCAGCAAGCGACTAGCATATTTGGTGGCTAACATATTCGCAAAAGAGAGCGAGAAGAGAAGGCAACAGCACGGGTCGAGAAACTATGATCAAGAAGTGATCCTAGAACAACCTACGTCAAGCATAACTCCAACACCGTGTTCACTTCCTGGACTCCGTCGAGAAGAGACCATCACGGTAACACACGCGGTTGATGTATTTTAATTAAGGTCAACTTCAGGTTTTTACAACCGGACATTAACAAATTCCCATCTGCCCATAACCACGGGCACGTCTTTCGAAAGTTCATAACCCTGCAGGGGTGTTCCAACTTAGCCCATCACAAGCTCTCATGGTCAACGAAGGATATTCCTTCTCCCAAGACAATCTGATCAGGCTCGGCATCCAGGTTACAAGACATCCTCGACAATGGTAAAACAAGTCCAGCAACAGCGCCCGAATGTGCCGACAAATCCCGATAGGAGCTGCACATATCTCGTTCTCAGGGCACACTCAAATGAGACATCCTACGAGTAAAACCAACCCTCAAGTTGCCCCGAGGTGGCCCCACAGTCTACTCGGTCGGACCAACACTCAGAGGAGAACTGGCCCGGGGGGGTTAAATAAACATGACCCTTGAGTCTGCAGAACCCAAGGGAAAGAAAAGGCTAGGTGGCGAATGGTAAAACCAATGTTGGGCATTGCTGGAGGAGTTTTATTCAAGGCGAACTGTCAAGGGGTTCCCATTATAACCCAACAGCGTAAGGAACGCAAAATCCGGGAACATAACACCGATACGACGAAAACTAGGGCAACAAGAGTGGAACAAAACACCAGGCATAAGGCCGAGCCTTCCACCCTTTACCAAGTATATAGATGCATTAATTAAATAAGAGATATTGTGATATCCCAACAAATATCCATGTTCCAAACATGGAACAAGCTCCAATCTTCACCTGCAACTAACAACGCTATAAGAGGGGCTGAGGAAAGCGGTAACATAGCCAAACAACGGTTTGCTAGGACAAAGTGGGTTAGAGGCTTGGTTTAACAATATGGGAGGCATGATAAGCAAGTGGTAGGTATCGCAGCATAGGCATAGAAAAAGAGCGAGCAACTAGCAAGCAAAGATAGAAGTGATTTCCAGGGTATGGTCATCTTGCCTGAGATCCCGCAAGGAAGAAGAACGAGTCCATGAAGAAGACAAAGCAGACATAGTCGAACGAATCCTCACAAACGCGACGTTACCGGAACCAACCCGAAGAAGCAACACCGGAAAGAGGCAAACAACATAGTAAACAACCATCACAAAATCATGGCATGTTGCACATCCAAGTATGATGCATGTGCGGTTTAATGAGGCATGGCATGGCAATATACACAAGAAATCCTACAAATTAAGTGGAGCTCAATATGCAACTCCGTTGCATATTGACGAAACACTAGGTGACTTATTTAGTTCGATCTTGTTTATGTACCCAACAATATTAAATGTTGTTAAACATGGCAAGAGGGTGAAGCATATGAAAACTACCTATCTAGGCAAGTTTAAATGAGGCCGGAACAATAAGCAATAAGTCCGAAAAATCCTCATATGCATATTTTGGATTAGGTATTGTTCTGCCGTAAACACAATTTTAGAGTTGTTAAACATGCAAAGAGATGTCACCATGTTAAACTAGGCATTTTTCTACCCCATTTACATATAAAGTTTATTTAAAACCGAGATACGGTTATTAAGTTACGAATTAAATCATTTTAACATGACATAGGAGCAAAATTAACCAAACAACTTTTATACATTTTAAACATAGATGAAAGTTGCAAATTAATAATCTGCACAAAATTCTAAGCATGTTATATATATAAAGTGTTTTAATCCGATGCATGGTTTAGAAGTTATTAAATGCATGAACATGGAGGGGTTTTCTGCAAAACCTACAGTCTTTGATTAATTAGCAAAACCTAAGCGCTGGAAAAAAAGATACACGGACTGAAACTAGCTGGGCCAAAGGAAGGGAAAGAACAAAAAGAAAAAAAACAAAAGAGAGGCACTAGGGGGTTTGCCTCACATTGGGCCTGGCCCAGCCGGAAGGGGGCGCTGGGCCTCGCTAGAGGAGGCTGACCCGCGGTTGCAGCCCACATGAGCAGCCGAATCGGTCACGGGCGAAGGGGCAGGCGAAACTGCTCATTTCTGAAGAACAGAAACAATGGCGTCCATGGCGACAGGAAGAAGGAGGTCGCCGCGGCGGGGCTCTTTCCGCCGTATCACGCCAGATCCCACGGGAAAGGAGCGAGGGCGAACAGATCCAGGCACGAGGAGTCGAGGCAGGGGCTTCAGGCGGCGAATTTGACGGGGCTCCTGCTAACCGAAAAAAAGGCAGAGTTCACACTTCAGACAGAGAAAGGGGAAGGGAAGGAGAGTGACAGCAGGGGAGATGGCAGGGACGTGATGGGGCGACCTGAATGCTCACCGGCGAGGTCAGCGGTTGCAGGGCTGATTGGCGTGGCGCAGACGGGCGCTCGCTTGCGCGGTCACCGGGCACGGCAGGATCGAGCAGGACGAAGCGCCGGCTTGTCTCGCACGAGAGGAAGGAGGCGGTAGTAGAAGTTGCAGGGGAGCCTGGAGATGGGGACGACAAGCTGACGAGGGGCGGATCCGCGGCACCGGTGCTCCGGTAGAACAACAGCGGTGGAGGAGCACTTCCTGAGTTCCAACCCAGTGGTGCAGTCCTTGAAGAAGAACACGGCGGTGACGCGGTTAGAGACATCAGCAGTAGCTAGTGAGAAACAGAGACACGATGCGCTGAGGAGGACCTACAGTTCGGAGCAGCTGGCGCGGCCTTGAGTAAGGGCCGCGAGGTCCATCTGCTAGTCTAGTGAGGAACAACGGGGACAAGGCATTCCTCGGCTGCGGGGTGTGGAAGGAGGAGCTCGTGCTCCTGGTCGCTGCACGGGTAGCCGCCCCGATCCCGACTTAATCAGGCACTGGGCTGCCTGCGGGAGAGCTCGGGAGGATGGGGCTCTCCGCTGGACGACAAGGGAGGCGAAGCAGCTTGGGGTGGTGCAGAACTTCGGTGAGCATGGTCGTGGCCGTGCTTGCTCGGGTAGGAGGTAGGAGGATGATGGTTGGCTGCTGCGATTTGGGCGGCGCGGTAAACCAAGGATGTGGTCGGAGGCTGATTGGAGAGGTGGATCTGGGAGGGGATGGATTCGAAGGGAGCCATGGGAGGCTCTGGTTGGTGGGGAGTGATGGATTGGGCAGGGGAGAATGAGAGGATCCCAAGGTAGCTGGTGAGGTTGGTGGCGGCGGGGCCACAGAATAGATGGGACATCCCCTAGGTTTTAGGGTTTTGTCTCAAATTAGACTAGGGGTTCTATATATATATGGAAAGAGGGGAGTTTAGGGTAGATTTGGACCCTCTGATCAAAATCAGGTGGTTCAAGAAAAACTAGGTTAGGAAGCCCAATAAACAAAACAGAGACGTTTTGTAGATGTTTGGGGATGATCCGGACCCAATGGTGACGACTGTCTGGGTCGGGTCCGGGACAGCTTTCGGGCGCGTGCGCGCGAGGAGGGCCGCAGGCTGACGAGAGAGTTTAGGTAGGGCCTGACGGTGAGTGGTAGTGGGCTATGCAGAAGGCCTCAAGCTGAGAGAAGAGAAAAGAGAGAGGCCCGATGACTGTTTCCGGAGACAGAAAACGTCCGACGATTTGACTGAATATATTGTCGCTATAGTTATCCGTTGGGGCATCAAACGAACTCCGAATGCGTTGAAACTTGACACGCGGTCTATCTACACTATAATAAGACCACACGTCAACTCTCATCCCATTCCGAGAACATTTTTCTGGCCACTTATAAAATAATATTTCAGATGTGCCGCGGGCGCGTGCGAGTGTGGTTGGGGTCAGAACGGACAACGGAGAGAACGAGGAGGCCGGGACACATGCAAGTTTCGAAAACATGATGATGCAATGCACATGATGACATGAAAAGATGCGACACACAAGCAAATGACAAGGCAACAACAACGAAACACCGGAAGACACCTGGCACAACAGTCTCGGGGCGTCACAGTAATATTCAAGGACAACCAAGCATCTAAGCTTGAGGATGCCCCAGATGGCATCCCCTCTTTCGTCTTCATCTATCGGTAAATTTAGTTGAGGCTATATTTTTATTCACAACATGATATGTGTTTTGCTTGGAGCGTCTTGTATGGTATGAGTCTTTTGTTTTTAGTTTTCCACAATCATCCTTGATGTACACACCTTTTGAGAGGGACACGCATGAATCACGAATTTATTAAAATAATCTATGTGCTTCACTTACATTTTTTGAGCTAGGCAATTTGCTCTAGTGCTTGACTTATATCATTTTAGAGCACGGTGGTGGCTTTATTTTATAGAAATTGTTGAACTCTCATGCTTCACTTATATTATTTTGAGAGTCTCTAAACAACATGGTAATTTTCTTAGGTTATGAATTTAGTCCTTATATGATGGGCATCCAAGAGGGATATAATAAAAACTTTCATATAAAGAGCGTTGAATACTATGAGAAGTTTGATTCCTTATGATTGTTTTGAGATATAAAGTTGGTGATATTAGAGTCATGCTAGTGAGTAATTGTGGATTGGCAGAAATACTTGTGTTAAAGTTTGCGATTCCCATAGCATGCACGTATGGTGAACCATTATGTGATGAAGTCGGAGCATGATTTATATTTTGATTGTCTTCCTTATGAGTGGCGGTCGGGGACGAGCGATGGTATTTTCCTACCAATCAATCCCCATTGGAGCATGCACGTAGTACTTTGTTTCAATAGCTAATAAATTTTTGCAATAAGTATATGAGTTCTTTATGACTAATGTGGAGTCCGTATATTGTACGCACTCTCACTGTTCCACCATTTCTATCCTTTCTAGTACCATGCAATTTTTGCCCATGCATTAAACCCACCATATATCTTCCTCAAAACAGCCACCATACCTACCTATTATGGCATTTCAATAGCTATTCGGAGATATATTGCCATATAACTTCCGCCATTTCGGTTATTATGATATGCACTATCATTATCATATTGCTTTGCATGATCATGTAGTTGGCATAGTAGTTGTGGGAAGGCCACCATTCATATTTTTTATACATGTCACTCTTGATCATTGCACATCCCGGTACACCACTGGAGGCATTCATATAGAGTCATATTTTTCTCTAGTATCGAGTTGTAATTCTTGAGTTGTAAGTAAATAAAAGTGTGATGATCATCATTATTAGAGCATTGTCCCATGTGAGGAAATCATGATGGAAGCTATGATTCCCTCACAAGTTTGGATGAGTCTCCGGACTTTATAAAAAATAAAAGATGCCAAAGAATCCCACAAAAAAATAAAAGAGACCAAGAAGCCCAAACAAAAAAAAGAGAGAAACAGAGAGAAGGGACAGTGTTACTATCCTTTTTCCACACTTGTGCTTCAAAGTAGCACCATGATCTTCATGATAGAGAGTCTCCTATGTTGTCACTTTCATATACTAGTCGGAATTTTTCATTATAGAACTTAGCTTGTATATTCCAATGATGAGCTTCCTCAAATTGCCCTAGGTCTTCGTGAGCAAGCGAGTTGGATGGACACCCACTTAGTTTCCTTTTGAGATTTCATACACTTATAGCTCTAGTGCATATTTTGCATGGCAATCCCTACACATTCACATTGATATCTATTGATGGGCATCTCCATAGCCCATTTAATACGCCTAGTTGATGTGAGACTATCTCATTCTTTTTTCCCCACAACCACCATAATCTATTCCACCTATAGTGTTATATCCATGGCTCACACTCATGTATTGCGTGAAAGGTGAAAAAGTTTGAGAACACCAAAAGTATGTAACAATTTCTTGACTTATCATTTGGCTTGTGCATGATCAAATACGTTGTGTGATGAAGATGGAGCACAACCATACTATATGATTTTGTAGGGATAACTTTCTTTGGCCATGTTATTTTGAGAAGACATAATTGCTTTATTAGTATGCTTGAAGTATTATTTTTTTATGTCAATATTAATTTTTTTTTGAATCTTATGGATCTGAATGTTCATGCCACAATAAATAAAATTACATGGATAAATATGTTAGCTAGCATTCCACATCAAAAAAAATCTGTTTTTATCATTTACCTACTCGAGCACGAGTAGGAATTAAGCTTGGGGATGCTTCATATGTCTCCAACGTATCTATAATTTTTTATTGTTCCAAAATATTATATTATCTGCTTTGGATGTTTTATATGAATGCTATTTTATATTATTTTCGGGACTAACTCATTAACCTAGAGCACAATGCCAATTTCTATGTTTTCCTTGTTTTTGAGTTTTACAAAAAAGGAATATCGAACGGAATAAAACTTTTGTGATGATTTTCTTGGACTAGAAGACATCCACGGAGCTTGGAGAGGGGGCCAAAAGAGTCCCGAGGACTCCACAAGCCCTCAGGGTGCGCCCCTGGCTTATGGGCCCCACAGGACTCCGCCAACCCTAATTTTTCCTCTATAAATTCCCAAATATTCCCAAACAACAAAAGTGTCCACTAAAATACTTTTCCACCGCCGCAAGACTCTTTTTCCATGAGAACCCATCTTGGGGCCTTTTTAGGCACCCTGTCGGAGGGGGATTCGATCACGGAGGGTATCTACATCAACTCAATTCCCCTACCAATAACCGTGAGTAGTTTACCACAGACCTACGGGTCCGTAGCTAGTAGCTAGATGACTTATTCTCTCTCTTTGATCTTCAATACAGTGTTCTCCTTGATGTTCTTGGAGTTGTATCAAATGTAATATTCTTTTGCGGTGTGTTTGTAGAGGTCCGATGAATTATGGATTTATGATCAGATTATCTATGAATATTATTTGAGTATTTACTGAATTCTTATATGCATGATTTGATATCTTTATATTTCTCTTCAAATTATCGGTTTGGTTTGGCCAACTAGATTGGTTTTACTTGCAATGGGAGAGGTGCTTAGTTTTGGGTTCAATCTTGCGATGTCCTCACCCAGTGACAAAGTAGGGGTAGCGAGGCACGTATTGTATTGTTGCCATCAAGGGTGAAAATATGGCATTTTAGTCATATTTCTTGAGTTTATCCCTCTATATCATGTCATCTTACTTAAGGCGTTACTCTGTTCTTATGAACTTAATACTCTATATGCATGCTGGATAGCGGTCGATGTGTGGATTAATAGTAGTAGATGCAGGCAGGAGTTAGTCTACTTGACACGGACGTGATGCCTATATTCATAATCATTGCCTTGGATATTGTCATAACTTTGTGCTTTTCTATTAATTGCTCGACAGTAATTTGTTCACCCATCGTATTATTTTCCTTCAAGAGAGAAGCCGCTGGTGAAACCTATGGTCCCCGGGTCAATTTTCCATCATGTATTTTCAGATGCATAAACCAAAAAATCCAAAAATACCTTGCTGCAATTTATTTACTTTTATTTTGTTTTACATTTTCGTAATCTTTTATATCTATCTCTATCAGGTCTCATCCTTGCAAGTGGTCGTGAAGGGATTGACAACCCCTTTATCGTGTTGGGTGCAAGTGTTTGATTGTTTGTGTAGGTGCATAGATTGGAGACTTGTGTGTACCTCCCACTGGATTGTGTCGATGCAACAAACCCAAGGTGTGTTACCCAGACTATACATAGGCACAAGAGCGAGGAAACTACCCCACCAATGCTCCACCGTTCCATCTTAAAGCGAGGAAAGTCATTAATCGGTGTGGTGTCGAGCCCCCAAGTGACTAAGTGGATGTTATTTGGCATGTGGCAGCCACTTCATATGGAAATCACCTCCAAATGACACCCGTCCAGAGATGTGTCAAGAAGACAAATAAGAAGGTGGCAGAATAGCCTAGCAAGGCTTGCTGGGCATGCCATGATGTGACACTAAGCGGTGCATTTAATGCGCTCTACCCTGCCGCAGAGTTAGGTATGATAGCACAGTTTGCTATCTAATCAGTGCACAATGACTAATTTGCCATTGTGGTGGCCCCTTGATTTACATAAGGAGGGCCATGGTAACCATAGAAAGGATTCAGACCCTTGTACACTCATACGCATGTAGCTGCTCTCACCTCGAGGCTACCTTGCCGGGCTAGAGCACTGCGTCTCCACCACAATCCCTCATCAATCCACCAAAGCAGGAGTAGGGTTTTATGCCTCATGGCGGCCTGAATCTAGCTAAAAACTGCCCGTGTGATCTCTGTCACGCTGCGCTACGCCCTCCCCTCTGTGTGCAATGCGCTCATCCCCCTGCCGAACCACAAGGGGCTGATGGCCCCATAGCTGTCCGTGGTATCCCACAACATCTTTGGCGCACCAGGTAGAGGGAGGCGCTTGAGCGAACCCGAGAAGCGTACGCAGCATGCCATCTTCATCATAGTTTTCTTCGTCGACAACTCCATCATCCGTGGCCCCCAAGAAGAAGCCCGGTGCCGTAGCTCACCCGTCCACCTCAAAGGCCCCATCACACGGGGCCACCGATCCCGTGGGGGCCACAGGGACACGCAAAGATGTGGAAACCGCAGGGGACATGGTCGGCTTAGGTGGCGTCGTCACCACCTCCCCTCCGGCCGAAGTGGGAGTAGGAGGCACCAGAGGAGGACAGCATCAACAGCATCCTAGCGTCCACGCTCCACAAGGTGCAGGCAGGGATCTTTCCGACCGCACCTCCCCGCCCCATAGAAGAACGCAACCATAGTGGTGGCACTCGCTCTAGGGCAAACCGCGACCCTCCGGCGGCCCCAGCTGCGGGTGCGACCGCAGGGCACGCACCACCCCTGGAGCGGGCCGACAGAGACGATGCACCGAACGGAGCCGCCGACCCCCAAGCACAACCGCCTTGCGACCATGCCACCCTACGATTGGTTCGCGATGACGAGAGCATGGAGCTACCACTACCAGCACTGTAGAAGCCAGGCAACGCTACGATCTGCATCATCACCCATACTGAGCACTGCTTTGGAAGCCATGGCGCGGGCCCAACTCCTGTTGAGATTTTTTCTGGCAGCAGATCAGATGGATGATTGGGTGGCCAACATCCAGAGTCTGATTGGTTTCGCCAAGGCGGGAGGAACATAGCGAGCGGGCCCGCCACGGCCTCCTCAGGCAGCGACAACGTCCCGAGCTGCTGGCCGTCCTAGAGCGGCCACCCCCACGGTGCAATCCCCTCCGCGGTAGCCAGCATAGGGGCCGCAGCTAGAGCCGCGCGACCAAGAACCCGATGACATCTCGATGGCTTCGTCCGGCCCGTGAGCATGGCGGGACCAGCAACCAGCCCTAGAAGACAAGCAGGGGGAGGACGCATGCGTCACCATCGAATGACGCCGTGACGCCTTCCACTAGTCTGATAGGCGCAATGGCCCTGACATCGATGAGCCCATAGTCGGTGAAGGTGCATACTTACCTCTCGAGGTTGGGTGCCCCGCCTTCACTATTGAGTTGTGGCAAGTCCGTTGGCCTTCCACTCGCATGTTCAAGCCAGAAATACGAGAGAAGTACGATGGGAGACTAAACCCTGTAGAGTTCTTGAGAATCTACACCATCGTTGTTCAAGCTGCCGGGGGAAGAGACGAGAAGGTGTTCGACAACTACTTCCCTTTGGTACTCAACCCAAATGTGAGGTCTTGGCTGATGCACCTGCCGGAGAACTCTATTTTGACCTGGGCTGACATGTGCCATGAGTTTGTTGGCGCCTTCATGGGCAACTAGGGCGGCCCAGTGACTTGCAGCTCCTCCCGCACAAAGAGGGAGAAAGTTTGCAGAAGTACATGCAGAGATTCAGCCGAGTACACAGGAACATTCCAAACATCCACCTAGCAGCTGTGATAGTTGCGTTCCAGTCCAACATGCACAACCGTCGGACATGTTCTAAGATGAAAGTTTGGTTGCCCAAGACGGTGAAGGAGCTATACACTCTGGTAGATAAGCGTTCTAGCTTGAGGAGGGGAGGCGACTCCCTGCAGAAGACACTAGTACGTGTCAGTGAAATACAAACGGTTTTTAACCCCTTTCCGCGATGGCATTTGGAGCCGTCGCCTAGTGAGTGACGGCGATAGGGGGGTCCTTCCCGCACGAACCAGAAACCATCCGGGATATGCCCTCCTGGCACACAAGCTCAGCAAAATGAGTTCGTCTGCGACCGACAAGCCCTCAAATACGGAAATATGTGCAGTAGAGCTAAAAAAATACAATTATACAGGCAAAATTGTTTCCGGTCGCAAGTACATCCCACACAGTCAGTCGCTGCTAAATGTTTCCATTCGTATGTACATCCCACACAGTCGCTCCAAGGAAAACTTTTCCGTTCACACGTACATCACACACAATTTTCCCTGTTAAATCGTTTGTGATAGCGTTGCCATTGCACACGATATTAACAATTTTATCGTTTGCGTTATTGAATGCATCACACACGATGCGTAGAAGAAACTATGTGGCAAAGGTTGTCCATCACGCATAGTTTTTATGTGGTAAACATTTGCGTAAGGTGGCCTAACACAAATGGTTTTCAAGAGAAGGTCGTGTGTGATTGTTCATTAATCTAACACCGGTTATTCCTAGAAACTATGTGTGTTTCCTGAGGTCATCGCCCATGGTATTTTCTGAATAACTGCGTGTAATAGCAAAACCCAATTAGTAGGCTAATTCACCATTAGTAGGATAATTGCCCTAATATTAATAATCCATTTATTAATCTAATTGACATTCATATTAAGCACATAATATATTTCATTTCCATATTAAGGAAGGAGGATTCCATAATTGAAATACATCTGAGTACAACATGATATAGCTTCTGCACTCAGCTACCCCATTAAACAACTGCACCAGCACCAAGTTTCACATGCAACATGTAGAACCTTTCGAAATTAGCATCATACACAGTATATAGACAGATGCATCTCATCTGGAAAACTGCTGAAGTGGAAGGCGAATATTGAGCCTTCATTCATGTTGAAGGTCTTTGCAACTTTGGGCCAGTGCCTGTGGATGATTGAGCGTCCGTCCTTCGTCCTCTTCAGGAACACTTCAATATTGAACTGTGGGTGTTGTATGAAAACCTTCCTTGCCTCCTGACCATAGAGGTGGTTTGCGAGGTAATCATCAGTGAACTGCTTTGGTAAGGCCTGAAAACAAGGATGTGCATAAATATCTTCTCTATATTGGAAATGGGGCAAAGGAATACAAAAAGGCAAGGTATAATAGTTAGTACCATATTTTAGTGAACTGATGTCGTCTTCATTGTGCAGACAAAGATCTTGTTGTTTTTTTTGCTAATTTCTTTATACTTAGAATCTTTCTTAGTTTCTTGACTTGATTGATATTCATGGACAACTCATTTCCCCATATGCAAAAATGGTCAAACAGTGGGTCAAAACCTCTGATAGCAGGGCCTACATGTGCAAGACCAAATTGTTAAAAACCTAAATATTAGAATGGTTCCTGCAATTGCACAATAATGTGCTATTAGACAACAGACCATGCACGTGCTAACCTCGATTGTAAACCTTACTGCTTCCCATTATTCCCCTACAACACATATAAGGTATTTAGTCATCAGGTTAAGTAAGGGTTCGCATGCTATCACTAAAATATGTTGATGAAAAATAAGCACATTGCAGATTCATCAGATTAATTCAAGCCACATGGAAAACCCACTTATCCAAACCAAGCATGATTAAAAACTAGGAAATATAGTACTTGTATATGTTTCTCATGTATTAAGTGCAGCCAAATTTGATTTATTCCTCACATGCACAACAATACAAAATTCTACCCACGATAATTGGACATCACATTGCAGAATTGAAACAAAAAGTTAACTAAACACCACAACAAATGAACCAAACATTAACTGAGCACCACATTGCACAATATAACATACTCTAATAGAAGATGAGATAGTTAACCAAACTAAGCATGCTTAACAACTTGGAAATATAACAATTGTATTTGTTTCCCATGTATTTACTACAACCAAATTCAATTTATTCCTCACATGGTATACAATAACAGAATGCACCCATAACTATTGAACATCGCATTGCAGAATTGAACCAAACAGTTAACTAAAGACCGCAACACAAATGAACTAAATGTTAACTGAACACCACATTGCACAATGTATAACCAAACCAAGCATGCTTGACAACATGAAAATATAGCAATTGTATTCGTTTCTCATGTATTTTGTAAAGATAAATTCGATTTATTTCTCACATGGCAGACAATACAACATTGTAGCCTGAAGAATTGTACATTACATTTGCAGGATTGAACCAAACAGTTAACTAAAGAGGACACTAATTAGCAAAACAGTTAATAAGTGAGCACCACACTACACGACATATAGAACATTAAAGACCTTAATTAATAAGTGAGCACCACACTAACACCATTGGCCCTCTTAATTAAGCAATACGAAGAGTACTACTACGGCTGGTGCTTGTCGATCTCCGCCACCGCCTCCATGTCCAGCTCGCGCCCAACGGTCTCCTGGGGAAGGGGCTCCATGGCATCCATCGCACCATACTCAGCAAGCATCTCTCCATCTGTATCCGCCATCTCTTTGGAAAAGACCACCACGAGCTGGGCATTGGCGGCCGAGATCTAGGCTTGGACGGGCTCCATCGTCGCAAGGTATGCGGCGGAGGAACGGATGACTACTCGAACACTCTCGGCGATTGCCAACTCTTCGGCTGTGGGTTACTGACCGTTGTCGGAGAAGCTTCATTCTATTTGTGGGGTGACCGCCACGAGCTGGGCGTGGGCGGCCTCGACATGGTTGTGTGCGGCCTCCATCAGGGCTTAGGCCGCCACTGCAGAACAAACAGCTACTGTGCCTCTCTCGCCAGTTGCTATCTCTGAGGCAGATGTTGTTGCCGCCACCCGAGAAGCAACAGTGGCCGTTTCGGCTGCCATGGCCGCCCGGTCGCAGATTGCAGCCATGCTCATGCACCTTGTTAGCACGCGCATGGTGGCTCTGGCCACGCTCTCGCCGGAGTGGGCCTCCGAAGTTGCCCTCACGATGCGGGTCCACATGCCCATGTTTCACAGAGGATGATTGAACAGTGAAATGTTTTTTTGTAGCACCCAAGATGCGATTCTATCCCAATCATGTGATGAATTCATGATTGGGGCACAACCGCATTTCGAGTGTGTACCAAGGTGGATATCATTACAACATACCATGTACTGAATAGATGAGAATACAAGATAAGGGCTTACACTCGCCACCAGCTAAATCATTCATACAACAGTTCATTAATACATAGCAATCATCATACAGAAGAGCGGGATCCGACTATGGATGAAATCAAATGAAAAAGAAGAACGACATCCAACCTACTAGCCCAGGCTCCCCAACCCGGAACATATCCCTTGATCGAAGAAGAAAAAGAACTAAAAAAGCAAGCAAGGATCGCTCTCATGTCAGATCATCGCATTACCTGTACCTGCAATTGTTGTTGTAGTAATCTGTGAGCCACGAGGACTCAACAATCCCATTACCATGGGTATCAAGACTAGCAAAGCTTAATGGGTAAGGATAGGGTAAGGTGGTGACTTTGTAGCAGCGACTAAGCAAAGAATGGTGGCTAACTTACGAGTAAAAGAGTAAGATGAGAATCTACACAAACGGTCGCAAACTAGTAATGAGCAATAAGTGATCCTGAACTACTTACATTCAAACATAACCCAACCGTGTTCTCCTCTCGAACTTCCCTGAAAAGAGACAGTCACGGTTACGCACGCGGTTGGTGTATTTCATTTGAATTTACTTCAAGTCCTCTACAACCGGATGTTAGCAAATTCCCATTTACCACATAACCGCGGGCACGGCTCTCGAAAGTTTAAACCCTGTAGGGGTGTCCCAACTTAGCCCATGACAAGCTCACGATCCGCGGAGACAATCCTCCATCGCGGGACCCTCAAATCAGACTCGGAATCCCAGTGCACAAGACATTTCGACAATGGTAAAAAAAGTCTAGCAAGACCTCCTGATGCATCGACCTAGCCTGATAGGAGTTGCATGATCTCGTTCTGAGGGTACACCGGATGGGACATCCTACGAGTAAAACCAACCCTCAAGTTTCCCCGAGGTGGCCCCATAGCCTACCCGTTTGGAACGAACACCATCAGCACTGGGCCCCTTGCTATGTAGAAAAAAACTTGGGTTCATGACGCCCTATGCAAATTTATTATTAGGTTCAAGTATTATTATGGAAAATGTAAAAACCTATGTTGGGCCTTGCTGGAAGAGTTTTATTCAAAGCGAACTGTCAAGAGGGCCCCATACCCCTCACCGTGTCAGGGACGCAAAATCAAGGAACATAACACCGGTATGACGGAAACTAGGGCGGCAAGAGTGGAACAAAACACCAGGCATAAGGCCGAGCCTTCCACCCTTTACTAAGTATATATGTGCATTAATTAAATAAGAGATATTGTGATATCCCATGATATCCATGTCCCAACATGGAACAACCTGCAACTGCACCTGCATCTACAAATGTTATAAGAGGGGTTGAGCAAAGCGGTAATATAGCCAAACAACGGTTTGCTAGGAATTGCAAAAAGGTTAGAGGCTATCATGGCAATTTGGGATGCTTGATAAACAAGTGGTGGGAAGTGCGACATAGCGATAGCATCGAGACAACTAGCATAGCAAATATAGTAGTGGTATCCAGAGTAACGGTCATCTTGCCTAAAATCCCGCTAGGAAGAAGAACGAGTCCATGAAGAAGACGGGCCAATGTAGTAGAATGGATCCTCACAACCGCAACATAACAGGAACTGTCAAGGAGAAGCGCAACCGGAAAGAAGCAAACATCATGGTAAACAATCATCACATAAACATGACATGATGCGCAACCAAGTATGATGCATGGCCAGTTTAATGATTCATGGCATGGCAAAGTGTAACAAACAATACTACAAATTAAGTGCAGCTCAATATGCAATGAGTTGCATATTGACAAAACACAACATCAATTGTTTAGTTCTCCCTCGTTTAATCTACTCAACAATATTAAATTTTGTTAAACATGGCAAGAGGTGAAGCATAAGTAAACTTACTATTTAAGGAAGTTTAAATGAGGCCGGAAATAACAAACAACACTTATGGTAAATCCCCATATGCATATTTTAGCAATTGATGCAAATAACATTTTCAAACATTTTAGATGTTGTTATCATGATGCAGATGACATATGCAAGTTATATGCAATTTTTATGAAGAAAATGCTGACATGAGCATGATATGAACATTTGTCGCCATGACGGAATGAAAGGATGCCACCACGATGATAACGGGAATGATGCACCGGCAACATTCCGATGATCCGGCAATTCGTGGAAATGTTGGTGCAAAAGAACAAGTGTGCAGAACATGCAGAACATGCTAGAAATGGAGGCTTATCCTGGTTACCGGGTGTCCCACATGATGGTGGGAAGGAAAGGAGTGAGAACGTGCGACGAACAAGTCGGGCACGGTGCAAACACGAGCAACTCAAACAACACATGCATTCATTCACGGGCGGTCTTTCTCGGCGGTTGTACCTTTGTAGCGTGAGTTTCCGGAGCCGATCGGGTTCGAAGTGGAAGTAGTGGTTCACGATTCAAAGAGGAAGTTGACGGATTCAAATCCCTTTGGGGTTGTCATGGTACTTGGGTTCTTCGGACTTGCCGGTCTCGTTCTTGCGGAGGTAGTGGAACTTGGCATTTGTGCTACACAGGTTTTCGATGACGGTAGATGTACACGGCAAATGTAGTGGTACTATGCTTCGGTCGTCCTGGTACTTTGAATAAATCCACTGAGGCAGTATTGGCGTTCTGGGTCTTGCAGGGTTGTCGAACTTGGCATATCCGAAGGATACTTGGTAAAACAACATAGTCATACACGGTTTGTAGAGGTACTTTACGAATCCAACATCGACGGTAGTTGTACTCATATCATCGTGGAAGTAGTGGCACACATTCTGGCAGCGGTTCATGAAGATGGTAGTTGAACTTAGCGATCTGAAGGGGTACTTGGTGAACAACGATCGTCGTGGTACTTGGCAGTTCATGAAGTCTATCTCGGAGGTCTTGGCGTCCTCACCTACTTGTGTACTTGGCGTAATTCCCAGAAACAACGCTTGCCAATCCAACAAGACAACATGGTTCGGGGCAGTCTCGATCCTGATGGTCTTCATGGTACGAAACGAAGCATCACAAGGGCCTCGGTTGAGCAGCAGCAAGGAGGAGATGGTGGTGGTCAGCGACAGGAAGTGATCACGGGTCTCGGGGCTGCATCTTGACAATCCGATGACAACAGGGGATGGAGCTCGGGTGGAGGCAGAACAGCGGTTGGTGGCATGTGCGGTCGGATGGTGCTCCAGGATATTTTGTCCTGCATCTCACATGGTTGGTGATAATAAACTGTGTGGGTATGTTGCCATTTGTCAAACTGGAAAGATTGACATTTATTGATCTAGTAACATTGCCATTTGTCAACCTTGTAACACTGCGACTTGTCAAAATATGAAGCTAAAAATCACTAGCAGTATCTAATTTTTGCAACTAATATTCAGTAATTAAGCGTAGATTTCATTCATAGATTAAGCACTCGTTCTTAATTTATACAAACAGTTCAACTCGATAGCTGAACCGACCAAACTTTTCCCCAATTGTTGCAAGCCACGTACTAAAATAGCTAGTTCAACTATATATACTAGCTAATTTTAAGTACGTTGTACAGTTCCACCACATCTATAGTCAGTTGAACTGAACAAAATAGCCCGTAAATACTACTACTACCACTATGGAGGGGCTTTGTACTACTTCCGGCTGCCTCTCCTCCGTCGAGCGCGCTCATTAAGAGGCGGAGGAGGAGCCTACCGATGAGCTGGGCAACCGCAATACAGTGCCTGCCGCTGCTACAGCTTCAGTGACGCTCACTGAGGGAGTCCTGGATTAAGGGGTAATCATAACCCTAGGCTTGAGGGAAACTTGAGGGTTGGTTTTACTCGTAGGATGTCCCATCCGGTGTACCCTCAGAACGAGATCGTGCAACTCCTATCAGGCTAGGTCGATGCATCAGGAGGTCTTGCTAGACTTGTTTTACCATTGTCGAAATGTCTTGTGCACCGGGATTCCGAGTCTGATTAGAGGGTCCCGCGATGGAGGATTGTCTCCGCGGATCGTGAGCTTGTTATGGGCTAAGTTGGGACACCCCTACAGGGTTTAAACTTTCGAAAGCCGTCCCGTGGTTATGTGGTAGATGGGAATTTGCTATCATCCGGTTGTAGAGGACTTGAAGTAAAATCAAATGAAATACACCAACCGCGTGCGTAACCGTGACTGTCTCTTTTCGGGGAAGTTTGAGAGGAGAACACGGTTGGGTTATGTTTGAACGTAAGTAGTTCAGGATCACTTATTGATCGTTACTAGTTTGCGACCGTTTGTGTAGATTCTCATCTTACTCTTTTACTCATAAGTTAGCCACCATTCTTTGCTTAGTCGCTGCTGCAAAGTCACCATCTTACCCTATCCTTACCCATTAAGCTTTGCTAGTCTTGATACCCATGGTAATGGGATTGCTGAGTCCTCGTGGCTCACAAATTACTACAACAACAATTGCAGGTACATGTAATGCGATGATCTGACATGAGAGCGATCCTTGCTTGCTTTTTTAGTTCTTTTTCTTCTTCGATCAAGGGATTTGTTCCGGGTTGGGGAGCCTGGGCTAGCAGGTTGGATGTCGTTCTTCTTTTTCGTTTGATTTCATCCATAGTCGGATCCTGCTCTTCTGTATGATGATTGCTATGTATTGATGAACTGTTGTATGAATGATTTAGCTGGTGGTGAGTGTAAGCCCTTATCTTGTATTCTCATCTATTCAGTACATGGTATGTTGTATTGATATCCACCTTGGTACACACTCGAAATGCGGTTGTGCCCCAATCATGAATTCATCACATGATTGGGATAGAATCGCATCTTGGATGCTACAAAAAAACATTTCACTGTTCAATCATCGTTTGTGAAACATGGGCATGTGGACCTGCGTCGTGAGGGCAACTTCGGAGGCCCACTCCGGCGAGAGCGTGGCCAGAGCCACCATGCGCGTGCTAACAAGGTGCATAAGCATGGCTGCAATCTGCGACCGGGCGGCCATGGCAGCCGAAACAGCCACTGTTGCTTCTCGGGTGGCGGCAACAACATCTACCTCAGAGATAGCAACTGGCGAGAGAGGCACAGTAGTTGTTTGTTCTGCAACGGCGGCCTAAGCCCTGATGGAGGCCGCAGACAACCATGTCGAGGCCACCCACGCCCAGCTCGTGGCGGTCACCCCACAAATCAAATGAAGCTTCTCCGACAACGGTCAGTAACCCACGACCGAAGAGTTGGCAAACGCCGAGAGTGTTCGAGTAGTCGTCCGTTCCTCCGTCGCATACCTTGCGACGATGGAGCCCGTCCAAGCCCAGATCTCGGCCGCCAATGCCCAGCTCGTGGTGATCTTTTCCAAAGAGATGGCGGATGTAGATGGAGAGATGCTTGCTAAGTATGGTGCGATGGATGCCATGGAGCCCCTTCCCCAGGAGACCGTTGGGCGCGAACTGGATATGGAGGCGGCGGCGGAGATCGACGAGCACCAGCCGTAGTAGTACTCTTTGTATTGCTTAATTAAGAGGGTCGATGGTGTTAGTGTGGTGCTCACTTATTAATTAAGGTCTTTAATGTTCTATATGTCGTGTAGTGTGGTGCTCACTTATTAACTATTTTGTTAATTAGTGTCGCCTTTAGTTATCTATTTGGTTCAATCCTGCAAATGTGATGTACAATTCTTCAGGCTACAATATTGTATTGTCTGCCATGTGAGAAATATCTTGAATTTATCTTTACAAAATACATGAGAAACGAATACAATTGGTATATTTTCATGTTGTCAAGCATGCTTGGTTTGGTTATAAATTGTGCAATGTGGTTTGGTTATATATTGTGCAATGTGGTGCTCAGTTAATGTTTGGTTCATTTGTTGTGGTGTTTAGTTAACTGTTTGGTTCAATTCTGCAATGTGATGTCCAATTGTCGTGGGTAGAATTTTGTATTGTTATGCATGTCAGGACCCCGACTCGATGTCACATCGATCTAGCTGGTAACACCTCATATCACTTTGCGGCCTCACGCACGGTATTCCCACGGGTGTCGTCTTACCTTTTCCCGGGACCGTTTGCGCCTTTTGGCTCACGTATATGATAGTGTCGCTAGCATCCATATGATAAGGAGCCCGGGCTGACATGACTAGTCGTAAACCCAAAGTGGCACAGACTTACAGGGACAGGCATCCATGACCCAGCTTCGAACGTGTCGGTCATCAGCAAGTGGGTCCGGGCTGTAGCACTGGGCTATCAGGACTCCGGTAAACCGGGATGTAGCGGGCTAACAGGACTCCGGTACTCAAAGCGTGACATTTCCCCGAAGGGACAGACACAGGAACGAAGAAGGACACATGCCGGCCAGCCTAAGTGTTCCAGAGCAGTAGCAAGCTACCATGGCTCAGCGGTAACACTAGGAGACATTTCCCGGTAAGAGAGGCTACTAAAGATAAACAACTAGATAGTCAGATCCCACACATACCAAGCATTTCAATCATACACACAATATGCTCGATATGTGCAAATACAACGAAGCATCACAACATGACTCTACGACACAAGTACTTTATTTAAGGCTCAGGGAGCCATACATAACATACACCAAGGTACGGGTCTAACGACCCAACATACAAGTCATACAGTCATACAAGCCAGCAGCGGAAGTACATTGTCTGAGTACAGACAACTAGTAAAATAAAAGAGGCTTGGAAAGCCTAGCTATACTACGTGGTCCTTCACAAGCTCAGGGTCACCACCTGGGCCTTTAGCCTACTCGTTGATGTCAACGTCTACATAAAACCCATCAGAAGGGGTTGCAGCGTCTTCTGTAAAAATGTAAATTATAGCAACATGAGTACAAAGGTACTCAGCAAGACTTACATCAGATCCTACATACATGCATAGTATCAAGAAGGGTTGGTGGAGTTATTGCAGCAAGCCAGCTTTGACTCTTGGCTAGACTATCCTACGATACTCCAACTTGAAATGGTTTTGCGCACACGAGTCCACTACTCACCACTTCAATACACTACCGAGGATCCACCTCCGTCTTCCTACGGAAGAGCCATCCTCGGCACTCACACTTATCTTGAGGCTTTTAGTAGTTTCCATTTACTTGTCTATGAACTGTATAGGCAACCAAGTAGTCCTTTACCGCGGACGCGGCTATTCGAATAGATCATGTTAACCCTGCAGGGGTGTACTTCTTCATACATGTTTCCACCACTTAGCGTCTGCACACGATATGTGCTCGGCAGACTTCAAGCGAAAGCCGATGTGGGTGTAGACCACGACCTACCTAAACACTTAAGCCTCTAGTCCAGGTTTATCGCCTATTCAGGTTCCATCCGCAGGGAGTCCGGCCGAGGTTTCCCATACGGCCCCGAACGATGTGAACAGGGTTCCCGAGATACCTAACGGGTATTCGGTACACCGTGCCACGTACCTACCGCATCACAGCCCACCCCTACGGTCAGCGCTGTCCACGGCCTCCAGTAGGCTACAAACACCAGAAACTACTTGCAACTCCTGGATAGAGAGCTAGGGTGAATAAGAAGTCGAGCGGGGTCATATTTCAGGGCCCAATGCATGGTAGTAGTTGTATCTTAAATCACACATACAGATCTCAGGGCTTAAGGTCGGCTTCAATGAAACAACCCACCATGTACTCCTACATGGCCTCTCATCGATACCTTTACCAAATCGTGTTCACCACACCACTCTCATTACCGACATAATCATTTCACTCTAGCCCATCACCCAGATGAACCAGACCTGACACGACTCTAAGCATAGCAGGCATAGCAAGGTAGGAACAACACATACATATGGCTCAATCAACTCCTACACATGCTAGTGGGTTTCATCTAGTTACTGTGGCAATGACAGGTCATGCAGAGGAAATGGGTTCAACTACCGTAGCACACAGCAGTTTGAAACGCGTTGTCTTAATGCAGTAAAAGAGAGCAGGAGCGAGAACATGGGATTGTATCGATATGATCAATGGTTGGTTGCTTGCCTGATGGTTCGATGCACGGATACGGTTCTTCGTTAGGGTAATCACGGTACTCCTCGGGGACAGAACCTGTCGCAAAGGACATCGATACACAAGCATCACCAAACAATGTGCAACAATATGATGCATGCATGAAACATGGCAATATGAGTGTGTTGGGCTAATGCAACTAAGCCAGAAGGGTTTGAACAAATTTGAATCAAAGATTCAAATTCCAAATTCAAATATGGCCTTTTAAAGTGCCTTTTCGTGTTCTGCTTAAAACATCAATTAAACTTGTTTGATCATGCATGAAAATAGTACAGATGGATAGATTGGATTTTTCTGATCATTTTTCATATATAATTTGTCCAATTTGGAGTTACAGAATAAAAGTTATGAATTTGTGAAGTTTAAATAATATTCTGGAATTTCCTGATTTAAATTAAATCCAGAAATATAATTATTGCGCCAGCATGACGTCAGCATGACGTCAGTGGTCAACTGAACAGGTCTGGGTCAAACCTGACAGTGGGTCCCGCATGTCAGGGTGATTATTTTAATTAAAATCTAATTAAAACTAATCCTGTTTAATTAACAGGGCTGGGCCCCACCTGTCATTGACTCAGGGGAGTCAACCAGGGCCCACCCGTGGTCAAAGTCAAAGTCGGCTGCCGGCGTTTAGCCGCCGGCGAGCCCGACGCGGCGGCGGAAGTGGTTTTGGCCATTTCGGCCACTAAATGGACCGCGGAGGCCACCGGAGTGGAGCTGAGGACAACCCGCAGCTCTTGGCGGAGTCCGTTGGGGTCGGGGTGGCCGGAGTCGACGCCGGCGACGACTTTGGCGGCCACCGAGGTTCGGTCGGAGGTGAACTTGGTGCTAGAGGGTTCGGTGAGGCTCGTGGAGTGGCCAGCTAGGTGCTGTGGGACGCGGTGAGCAAGATGGACACCATCTTGTGGCCGGAGGATGACCAGGAGCACGTCGGCGACGAGGTCCACGGCGGTGGGTGCGGTTGAGCTCCGGGAGGTTGTTACACGGCTTGGGAGCAAGAACGGAAGGGAGGGGAAGATGGCTAAGCTCACAGTGAGTGCGACGGAGCCCCTGGTGCGGCCGGAGATGGACCGGAGCGACGATGGCGTTGAAGGGGATCTCCGGCGACGGTGAGCTCGGGCGAGGTCGGTGCGGTGGTCTCGGGCGTTGCGAGCGCTCGGGGCTCGGCTGCTCGATGAAGTGGACAACGGCGGAGCTCCTGGACACGGTGAGACGGCGTGGGGTGGTCGAAGGGCGTGGCTACGGCGAGGAGGTGGCGGCGATGTCGTCGGCCATGGCTGGGGCGTGCGAGGGGGAGGAGCTGGAGAGGAGAGGGGGTGTCTGGGGGGTTCGGGGGAGAGAGAGAGGCTGATCCACGGCGTTAGCCGGGCGAGGGAGGCGGCGAGGCGGCGAGCAGCTGCGTGGCGAGCTGCGGTGCCGCCGCCGAGCACCTTGGCTGCCTGCCTGGCGAGCCAAGCAGCTCGCTGGAGCGGTGGCCGGGCTGGGCCGGCCAGGTGGGCTGGCTGGTGGGCCTGCGGTGGCGCCAGGTAGGTTTTCCCCCTTATTTTCTGTTTCTGTTTTTATTTAATATATCTGCAACTTTGTTGAATTAAATAAAATACCTAGGCAACTTCAAAAATCACCAAACTATTCCTGGCCCATAGTTGGATTATTTCCAACATGAAACATTTTAGTTTGGAGATATTTGAGCATTTAAATATTTTATATTATTTTAAATGCCCAAATTCAAATATTTATGATTTAATTCAAAAACCCTAGGATGGCCTAGGAAAATGTGCACCATTTTTGGCAGAGGTTCTGAACCAAGACAAAGATGATGGGCATTTTAGAAGGGCATTTCAGGTTCATTGAAAAATTATTTCAGTAACCCTAGTTGGTTTCAGAGGGGACTGGGGGTTCTGTCATCCCCATTTCAAGTTTCTGATGAAAGAGTAAACATGATGCAACACTCTAATGCATGGCTAGCTAGGGTGTGACAACTCACCCCCACTCAAAACAATCTCGTCCCGAGATTTGGGTTCCTCCGGGAAGAAGGCGGGATACTCGAGTCGAAGACGATCCTCCCTTTCCCAAGTTGCTTCATCCTCAGAATGGTGCGACCATTGAACCTTGAGAAACTTGATATTATGACGTCGCGTGGTACGTTCGGCTTGATCGAGGATACGAATGGGGTACTCTCGATATGTAAGATCATCTTGGAGATCAAGCGTTTCGTGGTCCACTTCACGGATAGGATCCGAGAAGCAACGCCTGAGTTGGGAAACGTGGAAGACATCGTGAACTCTGGAGAGGTGCGGAGGTAGTTCCAACTGGTAGGCAACTTCTCCTCGTTTGGCGAGAATGCGAAAAGGTCCAATGTAACGAGGAGCCAATTTGCCTTTGATACCGAAACGATGGGTTCCCTTCAGAGGGGTGACCCGAAGATAAGCCTTCTCGTCAACCTCGAAAGTCATAGCCTTATGTTTTCGGTCATATTGACTCTTTTGACGAGATTGGGCTGTTTTCAACTTTTCACGAACGATACGAACTTGATCTTCTGCTTCCTGAATCATGTCCGGGCCAAAGAATTGTCTTTCCCCGGTCTCTGACCAGTTAAGGGGTGTTCGACATCGTCGTCCATAGAGAACTTCAAAAGGGGCTTTACCCAAGCTAGATTGATAGCTGTTGTTGTAAGCGAATTTGGCAAATGGAAGGCACTTCTCCCAGTCCATTCCGAAAGAGATAACAGAGGCTCGAAGCATGTCTTCTAGAATTTGGTTGACGCGTTCCACTTGACCACTTGACTGAGGGTGGAAAGCGGTGCTGAAGGAGAGACGGGTTCCCATAGCATTTTGGAAGCTTTCCCAAAATCGAGAGGTGAAAAGACTTCCTCGATCCGAGTTAATTTCCAAAGGAACACCATGGAGAGACACTATTCGGGAGATGTACAAATCTGCCAGCTGACTAGCGGTTATACTCTCACGAACAGGTAAGAAATGAGCTACTTTGGAAAGACGATCGACCACGATGAAAATAGCATTATTCCCTCTCTTGGTCCTGGGAAAACCGGTAATGAAATCCATACCAATTTTATCCCATTTCCATTCAGGAATAGCTAAGGGTTGAAGGGTGCCAGCAGGCCGTTGATGCTCTGCTTTTACATGACGACAGACGTCGCAATTTGCAATATACTGAGCAATTTCTCTCTTCATCCTAGTCCACCAGAACCTCTGGCGTAGGTCCTGATACATTTTAGTGCTACCGGGATGAATGGTGAGAGGAGATTCATGAGCCTCCTTAAGGATCAACTGCCGTAGATGCTGGTTCTTGGGAACCACTAGACGGTTCTCAAAGTACACAACACCATGATCATTAGTGGAGAAACAACTAGCACCTCCGCTAGCAATGTTCTCTTTGATTTTAGATATACCCTTATCTCTCCTTTGGGCAGCGATGATTTGATCCGTAAGAGTAGGTTTTGCTACCAAGGTGGAAAGAAAACCTTGAGGTACAATGTGAAGGTTAAGTTTCCGAAATTCCTCATGGAGAAGCGGTTGACTTTGTTGTAACATCAGGTTGTTACAATAAGATTTACGACTTAGCGCATCAGCCATGACGTTGGCTTTCCCTGGGGTATAGGTTATTCCTAAGTCGAAGTCTGTGATCAATTCAACCCAACGTCTCTGCCTGAGATTCAAATCCGGTTGGGTGAAAATATACTTCAGACTTTGGTGATCAGTGAATATTTCGCAACGATTACCGAGGAGGTAATGTCGCCAGGTCTTAAGTGCATAGACTACGGCTGCAAGTTCTAGATCATGAGTAGGATAATTCTCCTCATGTGGGTGCAATTGCCGTGAAGCGTAAGCAATTACGTGTCGATCTTGCATGAGAATGCAACCTAGTCCTTGTCGCGAGGCGTCGCTGTAGACAACGAAGTCCTTGGAGAAGTCTGGCGGTACCAGCACGGGAGCAGAGGTCAGGCGTCTTTTCAGTTCCTGAAAGCTGTGCTCACATTGTGGAGTCCATTCGAACTTCTTATCTTTCTTGAGGAGTTCGGTTAGAGGTTTAGCAACTTTGGAGAAGTTCTCGACAAAGCGACGGCAATAGCTCGCTAGGCCTAGAAAACTCCGAACTTGCTTGACCGATTCGGGTGGAGTCCAATTAAGGACGGCTTGAACTCGCTCAGGGTCAACAGCAATACCTTTACCAGATATTACATGACCTAGATAGGTCACTTCTGACAACCAGAATTCACATTTCGAAAATTTGGCATAAAGGCGATGCTCTCGAAGTTTCTTCAACACAAGCCTTAAATGTTCGGCATGTTCTTCCTCGTTCTTGGAGTAGATGAGTATATCATCGAGATAAACTACGACGAATTTATCCAAATACTCCATGAAGATTGAGTTCATTAACCGAGAAAAGGTGGCTGGAGCGTTGGTTAAACCGAAGGACATGACGGTGTACTCGTATTGGCCATAACGAGTAACAAAGGCCGTTTTAGGAATGTCCCCGTTTCTGATTTTGATTTGATGGTAGCCCAACCTCAAATCCATCTTGGAGAAGACTGAGGATCCAGCGAGCTGATCATACAGATCGTTGATCCTGGGAAGTGGATATTTGTTCTTGATTGTGACCAAATTGACAGGTCGGTAATCTACAACCATCCGGTCCGTACCATCCTTCTTCTTGACGAATAGGACGGGGCAAGCCCACGGAGATGAGCTAGGTCGGATGAAACCCTTTTTCAAGGACTCATCAAGTTGTTTCTTAAGCTCGGCTAGTTCTAGGGGTGCCATCTTATAGGGTCTTCTAGCAATCGGAACGGTTCCGGGGATGAGGTCGATTACGAACTCAACATCCCTGTCAGGTGGAACACCTGGCAATTCCTCTGGAAAGACATCCGGGAAGTCACGGACTACCGGAATGTCCTCAAGGTTTGGCAAAGGGCTGGCGTTAAGAGAATATAATTGTCGCTTGGCTATTCGGGTCAAGACATTGACTATCTTCCCCGAAGGATGGGTGAGTTGAACAGTCCTGGAGAAGCAATCAATTTTAGCTTGATGAGCTGACATCCAGTCCATACCCAAAATGACATTAATATCTGAAGATTTAAGGGCTATCAAAGATGCAAGGAAAACAAGTCTGTCGACTTGGATTTCATTTCCATGGCTTACTCTAGAGGTTTGCCATTTGGATCCCGGAGTTTGAATTACCATAGAGGTTGGCATATCACCGAATGCAACGTTATGCAAGCGAGCATAGTTTTCAGATATAAAAGAATGAGAGGCTCCTGTATCGAAAAGAACAGATGCCGGGTGGCAATTAACAAGAAGCGTACCGAGAACGATGTTGGGGTCCTCTTGAGCTTCTTCGGCAGAGATACAGTTGACATGGCCACGTGAAGCAGCGACCGGCTTGGCATGGAATATTTTTCCTGTTGGCTTGCCACGGCCAACAGCTTTAGCAGATTGATTGGGGTTGGTCTGGGGACACTCACGCATATAGTGACCAGATTCCCCACATTTGAAACAAGTCACGGAACTGGTACGTGGAGGAGCATTATTGGTTGGACCCCCATAGGGCTTGGCCGGTGCAGACTGTTGAACAGGGCGAGGCGCCTGGAAGGATGGCCTCGGTGTGAACCTGGGTGGCAGGGCGGTGTTGGGTACCCACACGCGGCGCTTTTGAGGACCAGCACCGGATGAGGAACCCATGTCACGTCCATGCTTGCGTGTTGCGTCATAGTCAGTCTGACCAGTTTCAGCACTGATGGCTTTGTTGACAAGTTTCGAAAAAGATGTGCACTCATGCAGACGGAGGTCGCGGCGAAGCTCAGGACTAAGGCCCTTACGGAACCTTGCTTGCTTCTTAGCGTCAGTAGACACTTCCTCAGTTGCATATCGGGCGAGATTACCAAACTCCCTGCTATAGACATCCACAGAAAGTCGGCCTTGGGTGAAATTGCAGAATTCCTCACGTTTACGGTCCATGAGACCCTCCGGAATGTGATGTTCACGGAAAGCCTCGCTGAACTCAGCCCAAGTAGTGACATGGCCCGCTGGGCGCATGGCTCCATAATTCTCCCACCATAGACTGGCGGGGCCTTCAAGATGATATGCAGCAAAGGTGACCTTGTCAGCCTCCGCTACCAGTGCGGAACGCAGTTTGTGAGAGATACTGCGAAGCCAGTCATCAGCGTCGAGAGGCTCGACGGAGTGGTGGAACGTGGGTGGATGCAATTTGATAAAATCACTGAGTGACACCACGTTAGCCCTCTGATGGTGTGATGTATTCTGTTCAATACGCTCCAACAAACGGTTTGTCTCCCGCTTGTTTCTCTCAGCTTCCATCATAACCTCGGCTAGTGAAGGAGGATGAGGCAGATTTTCATTCCTGCCCTCACTGCCTTCGGCCTGCTCTTGGGAAGCAGGGTTAGCGCGCGTGTTGACCATCCTAGGTAACAAGACAATGATTTAGTCAGAACGATAAAATTCCGACATAGGACACAGAATGTAAGGAATAACTCGGAATGCAAGATGATCATCCGTATGACATGGTAGATACAGAAACTGCTTCTTTTATTCCATCGTCATACACACCATACAGGGTTTAGTACAAGACCAAACAAAGTACTACTACGGTGAAAAGAGGATTACATCTCATCGGAGGCATTCCAAGCTCCTATACATTATTTTTCTACATCTCCGGAAAGAGTACAAACTAGGTCATATCCCACGAGTCACGCAGGACGATAGACGACACGGCTAGTGCGAACTAGTGATACTACCCCTAACTCAGACCGATCCATAGTAGTCCTCATAGAAGTCACCTCCATAGCCTGGAAGT
The DNA here is from genome assembly GCF_018294505.1 of Triticum aestivum. NCBI lineage: Eukaryota > Viridiplantae > Streptophyta > Magnoliopsida > Poales > Poaceae > Triticum > Triticum aestivum. The sequence continues at coordinate 117,440,458 of NC_057810.1, forward strand.
TCAACATGATCATCCGGAAACAGACGGTCTCGCGGAGCTTGTGGACCATAGGGGCTAGGATGAGGCCTTGGACCAACAAACGGTGGCCTGCGGGGACCGCGATGGGGGGATATGCCTCCTACATCACGCCAAACCATCACGTCTGGCAGAGCAGATCTCACAGGATAGAAATCGCGCATATCTGAGAATCCAGCTTGCACTGCCGGTGCGAACCGAGTCAAAGTGGCCCAGTGGTCAGCACGGGTATTGAAGAGCTCTAACCTTAAGGCCCGATTTTCACGGTCCTTATCCTCGAGCATCTCAGCAGTGGTGCGAGTCCGTGAATCCTCCTGAGTGGAGTCAGCATAGATAGCCTGGAGATACCCTTGTGCTCCTGGAAGTGATCCTGGCATATACCGGAAGTCAGAGTCCCGGAATAGACCAGATCTGATTCGCATAATGGTCATCATAGAGTAGGCGGCGTCCTGCACAGCCATCTCAATAGTAACCCCGAGTCCATAGGAACAGTGAAGAGGCTCGGTGGATCCAGGATAAGATGGAAATATCCTGACAGTGCAGAGATACTGGCTTTGATTAAAGTCCCGGAATTGCTCTTCGACCGTGTACTCAGGATACCAGCGGTATCCAGCCTCAGTCATTACCCTGACCAACTTGGCAGTATGGCCGGGTACATCTAGGCATCGAGTCAGGTGAACCACTTGATTGAGGTCGCGAGTGGCCATCTGAAAGCACAATCATAATGCAAAGGCATTAGAATTTCTAGCAAAATTTCGGCAGCATAACAGCTGTAAATGCTCAAAAAGGATTTTGAGACATTTGACAAAGGATTTCGTACACACTCAACATCACCATATCAAAGTTCTGAAACCATTCTGGCAACATAATGTGGTAGTAGAACTGAACTAGGCTTGTAACCACCAAACTTATAAGGTACTACTGATTAGTAACACGTGATCCTGATAGAGAGAATAGATCCTAATTCCTTAACCCCCGGTGGAAGAATGGACTGACTCAGATCAGAAAGTCATAAGGTATAAGGAGTAAAAAGAGCCTTACGTTCCAACCCACAAACAATTCCCCTACATATAGCTAAAGAATTTCTAGACTCAACATCGACCAGTTTGGCTTGGAGAACCTACAGGCAGTCCGGCTCTGATGCCAACGCTGTCAGGACCCCGACTCGATGTCACATCGATCTAGCTGGTAACACCTCATATCACTTTGTGGCCTCACGCACGGTATTCCCACGGGTGTCGTCTTACCTTTTCCCGGGACCGTTTGCGCCTTTTGGCTCACGTATATGATAGTGTCGCTAGCATCCATATGATAAGGAGCCCGGGCTGACATGACTAGTCGTAAACCCAAAGTGGCACAGACTTACAGGGACAGGCATCCATGACCCAGCTTCGAACGTGTCGGTCATCAGCAAGTGGGTCCGGGCTGTAGCACTGGGCTATCAGGACTCCGGTAAACCGGGCTGTAGCGGGCTAACAGGACTCTGGTACTCAAAGCGTGACATTTCCCCGAAGGGACAGACACAGGAACGAAGAAGGACACATGCCGGCCAGCCTAAGTGTTCCAGAGCAGTAGCAAGCTACCATGGCTCAGCGGTAACACTAGGAGACATTTCCCGGTAAGAGAGGCTACTAAAGATAAACAACTAGATAGTCAGATCCCACACATACCAAGCATTTCAATCATACACACAATATGCTCGATATGTGCAAATACAACGAAGCATCACAACATGACTCTACGACACAAGTACTTTATTTAAGGCTCAGGGAGCCATACATAACATACACCAAGGTACGGGTCTAACGACCCAACATACAAGTCATACAGTCATACAAGCCAGCAGCGGAAGTACATTGTCTGAGTACAGACAACTAGTAAAATAAAAGAGGCTTGGAAAGCCTAGCTATACTACGTGGTCCTTCACAAGCTCAGGGTCACCACCTGGGCCTTTAGCCTACTCGTTGATGTCAACGTCTACATAAAACCCATCAGAAGGGGTTGCAGCGTCTTCTGTAAAAATGTAAATTATAGCAACATGAGTACAAAGGTACTCAGCAAGACTTACATCAGATCCTACATACATGCATAGTATCAAGAAGGGTTGGTGGAGTTATTGCAGCAAGCCAGCTTTGACTCTTGGCTAGACTATCCTACGATACTCCAACTTGAAATGGTTTTGCGCACACGAGTCCACTACTCACCACTTCAATACACTACCGAGGATCCACCTCCGTCTTCCTACGGAAGAGCCATCCTCGGCACTCACACTTATCTTGAGGCTTTTAGTAGTTTCCATTTACTTGTCTATGAACTGTATAGGCAACCAAGTAGTCCTTTATCGCGGACGCGGCTATTCGAATAGATCATGTTAACCCTGCAGGGGTGTACTTCTTCATACATGTTTCCACCACTTAGCGTCTGCACACGATATGTGCTCGGCAGACTTCAAGCGAAAGCCGACGTGGGTGTAGACCACGACCTACCTAAACACTTAAGCCTCTAGTCCAGGTTTATCGCCTATTCAGGTTCCATCCGCAGGGAGTCCGGCCGAGGTTTCCCATACGGCCCCGAACGATGTGAACAGGGTTCCCGAGATACCTAACGGGTATTCGGTACACCGTGCCACGTACCTACCGCATCACAGCCCACCCCTACGGTCAGCGCTGTCCACGGCCTCCAGTAGGCTACAAACACCAGAAACTACTTGCAACTCCTGGACAGAGAGCTAGGGTGAATAAGAAGTCGAGCGGGGTCATATTTCAGGGCCCAATGCATGGTAGTAGCTGTATCTTAAATCACACATACAGATCTCAGGGCTTAAGGTCGGCTTCAATGAAACAACCCACCATGTACTCCTACATGGCCTCTCATCGATACCTTTACCAAATCGTGTTCACCACACCACTCTCATTACCGACATAATCATTTCACTCTAGCCCATCACCCAGATGAACCAGACCTGACACGACTCTAAGCATAGCAGGCATAGCAAGGTAGGAACAACACATACATATGGCTCAATCAACTCCTACACATGCTAGTGGGTTTCATCTAGTTACTGTGGCAATGACAGGTCATGCAGAGGAAATGGGTTCAACTACCGTAGCACACAGCAGTTTGAAACGCGTTGTCTTAATGCAGTAAAAGAGAGCAGGAGCGAGAACATGGGATTGTATCGATATGATCAATGGTTGGTTGCTTGCCTGATGGTTCGATGCACGGATACGGTTCTTCGTTAGGGTAATCACGGTACTCCTCGGGGACAGAACCTGTCGCAAAGGACATCGATACACAAGCATCACCAAACAATGTGCAACAATATGATGCATGCATGAAACATGGCAATATGAGTGTGTTGGGCTAATGCAACTAAGCCAGAAGGGTTTGAACAAATTTGAATCAAAGATTCAAATTCCAAATTCAAATATGGCCTTTTAAAGTGCCTTTTCTTGTTCTGCTTAAAACATCAATTAAACTTGTTTGATCATGCATGAAAATAGTACAGATGGATAGATTGGATTTTTCTGATCATTTTTCATATATAATTTGTCCAATTTGGAGTTACAGAATAAAAGTTATGAATTTTTGAAGTTTAAGTAATATTCTGGAATTTCCTGATTTAAATTAAATCCAGAAATATAATTATTGCGCCAGCATGACGTCAGCATGACGTCAGTGGTCAACTGAACAGGTCTGGGTCAAACCTGACAGTGGGTCCCGCATGTCAGGGTGATTATTTTAATTAAAATCTAATTAAAACTAATCCTGTTTAATTAACAGGGCTGGGCCCCACCTGTCATTGACTCAGGGGAGTCAACCAGGGCCCACCCGTGGTCAAAGTCAAAGTCGGCTGCCGGCGTTTAGCCGCCGGCGAGCCCGACGCGGCGGCGGAAGTGGTTTTGGCCATTTCGGCCACTAAATGGACCGCGGAGGCCACCGGAGTGGAGCTGAGGACAACCCGCAGCTCTTGGCGGAGTCCGTTGGGGTCGGGGTGGCCGGAGTCGACGCCGGCGACGACTTTGGCGGCCACCGAGGTTCGGTCGGAGGTGAACTTGGTGCTAGAGGGTTCGGTGAGGCTCGTGGAGTGGCTAGCTAGGTGCTGTGGGACGCGGTGAGCAAGATGGACACCATCTTGTGGCCGGAGGATGACCAGGAGCACGTCGGCGACGAGGTCCACGGCGATGGGTGCGGTTGAGCTCCGGGAGGTTGTTACACGGCTCGGGAGCAAGAACGGAAGGGAGGGGAAGATGGCTAAGCTCACAGTGAGTGCGACGGAGCCCCTGGTGCGGCCGGAGATGGACCGGAGCGACGATGGCGTTGAAGGGGATCTCCGGCGACGGTGAGCTCGGGCGAGGTCGGTGCGGTGGTCTCGGGCGTTGCGAGCGCTCGGGGCTCGGCTGCTCGATGAAGTGGACAGCGGCGGAGCTCCTGGAGACGGTGAGACGGCGTGGGGTGGTCGAAGGGCGTGGCTACGGCGAGGGGGTGGCGGCGATGGCGTCGGCCATGGCTGGGGCGTGCGAGGGGGA
>NC_057810.1:117469972-117470775 GCF_018294505.1 Triticum aestivum
TAACGACGGGACATCCGAGGCAACGTTGGGAAAGGATGGGCGTACGTGAACACGGGTGTTTTCCCTAAGAAAAATCACCCGTGTTCCGTACGCCCACCAGGAAGGACCCCTCCTCCCTACTATACCCGAGGGTTTTAGCCCCCATTGGGACCCCTGCCCTTAGTTTGTGAAGGAGGGGTACACTGTTTTGAAACGCTGCCGTGGCAGCGTTTTTTTGCCATGAGACATGTTTTCGCTGCCATGGCACCGTTTGTTGACCATCATTAGCTGGTTTTGAGCCGGTTCGCATGGTGTATGGGCCATTTTTTCCCGGACTCTCGTACCCGTTCACGGGTCCGTGTACGGGTCCGTGTACGCGGCGTGTGCCACGTACATGGTTTTGCCCAGTTTTCCATGGCGCGCGTCAACTTCCGTTCACGACGGCCGTCGGGCACTTTTTTCCCGTGTCCACGTACAGCCCGTTCACGGGTCCGTGTAAGGGTCCGTGTACACGGCGTGTGCCACGTACGTGGTTTTGCCCAGTTTTCCATGGCGCGCGTCAACTTCCGTCCACGACGGCCGTCGGGCACTTTTTTCCCGTGTCCACGTACCGCCCGTTCACGGGTCCGTGTAAGGGTCCGTGTACGCGGCGTGTGCCACGTACGTGGTTTTGCCCAGTTTTCCATGGCGCGCGTCCACTTCCGTCCACGACGGCCGTCGGGCACTTTTTTCCCGTGTCCACGTACAGCCCGTTCACGCCTCCGTGTAAGGGTCCGTGTACGCGGCGTGTGCCACGTACGTGGTTTTGCCCAGTTTTCCATGGC
>NC_057810.1:117481870-117482385 GCF_018294505.1 Triticum aestivum
GGGGTGTGCCTCGTACGTGGTTTTGCCCAGTTTTCCATGGCGCACATCTACTTCTGTCCACGACGGCCATTCGCAATTCTTTCCCGTGTTCGCGTATAGCCCGTTCACGGGTCCGTGTTAAGGTCCGTGTACGTGGGGTATGCCTCGTACATGGTTTTGCCCAGTTTACAATGGAACGCGTCCACCTCCGTCCACGACGAGCATCAGACACTTTTTTGCCGTGTCCCCGTATAACCCGTTCACGGGTCCGTGTAAGCATCCGCGTACGTGGCGTGTGCCTCGTACGTGGTTTTGCCCAGTTTTCCATGGCGCGTGTCAACTGATGTTCACGACATGCGTCGGCCACTTTTTTCCAGTGTCCCCGTATAACCCGTTCACGGGTCCGTGTAAGGGTCCATGTACGTGGGGTGTGCAACGTACGTGGTTTTTCCCACTTTTCTATGGCCTGCGTCCACTTTTGTCCACGACGGGCGTCGGGCACTTTTTTCCCGTGTCCCCGTATAACCCGTTCATAG
>NC_057810.1:117483678-117484357 GCF_018294505.1 Triticum aestivum
TCCGTCCACGACGGGCATCGGCCATTCTTTCCCGTGTCCCCATATAGCCCGTTCAAGGGTCCGTGGAGGGGTCCGTGTATGTGGGGTGGTTTTGCCCAGTTTTCCATGGCGCGCATCTACTTCTGTACACGACGGCCGTTGGCAATTCTTTCCCGTGTCCCCTTATAGCCCGTTCATGGGTCCGTGTAAAGGTCCGTGTATGTGGGGTGTGCCTCGTACGTGGTTTTGCCCAATTTGCCAAGGCGCGCGTCCACTGCTTTCCACGACAGGCGTCGGTCACTTTTTTCCCGTGTCCCCGTATAACCCATTCACGGGTCCGCGTAAGGGTCCGTGTACGCGGGATGTGCAACGTACGTGGTACGCAACGGGGTACTTTCCTGTTTCCTGAGCAACCTTCGTCTGTTTACCGTGGTTTTTCCAACTTTTCTATGGCTTGCGTCCTCTTCCCTCCATGACGGGCGTCGGGCACATTTTTCCCGTGTCCCCATATAACCCGTTCACGGGTCCGTGTAAGGCTCCATGTACGTGGGGTGTGCCTCGTACATGGTTTTGCCTAGTTTTCCATGGCGCGCGTCCACTTCTGTCCACAACGGGCGTCGGTCATTTTTTTCCGTGTCCCCGTATAACCCGTTCACGGGTCCGTGTACGTGATGTGTGCTACGTACGCGGTTTTGCCCAG
>NC_057810.1:117489455-117490424 GCF_018294505.1 Triticum aestivum
CAGTGTAAGGGTCCATGTATCTGTGGTGCGCCTCGTACGTGGTATCGCCCAGTATTCCATGGCGCGCGTACACTTCCGTCCACGACAGGCGTCTGCCATTTTTTCTCGTGACCCCGTATAGCCCGTTCACAGGTCCGAGTAAGGCTCCGTGTACGTGGGGTGTGCCTCGTACGTGGTTTTGCCTAGTTTTCCATGGCACGCATCCACTTCTGTCGACAACGGGCATCGGTCACTTTCTTCTCGTGTCCCCATATAGCCTGTTCACGGGTCCGTGTAAGGGTCCATGTACGTGATGTGTGCTACGTACGTGGTTTTGCCCAGTTTTCCATGGCTTGTGTCCACTTCCGTCCACGACGGGTGTCGGGCACTTTATCCTAGTGTCCCCGTATAGCCCGTTCACGGGTCCGTGTAACGGTCCCTGTACGTGGGGTGTGCCACGTACGTGGATATTCCCACTTCTCTATGGCATGCGTCCACTTACATCCACGACGGGCATCGGACACTTTTTTCCCGTGTCCCCATATAACCCGTTCACATGTCAGTGTAAGGGTCCGTGTATGTGTGGTGCGCCTCATACGTGGTATCGCCCAGTATTCAATGGCGCGCGTACACTTCCGTCTACGACGGGCGTCTGCCATTTTTTCTCGTGACCCCGTATAGCCCGTTCACGGATCCGTGTAAGGCTCCGTGTACGTGGGGTGTGCCTCGTACATGGTTTTGCCTAGTTTTAAATGGCGCGCGTCCACTTCTGTCCACAACGGGCGTCGGTCACTTTTTTCGCGTGTCCCCGTATAGCCCGTTCACGGGTCCGCGTAAGGGTCCGTGTACGTGATGTGTGCTACGTACGTGGTTTTTCCCAGTTTTCCATGGCTTGTGTCCACTTCCGTCCATGACGGGCGTCGGGCACTTTATCCTTGTGTCCCCGTATTGCCCGTTCACGGGTCCTTGTAACGGTCCGTGTATGTGGGA
>NC_057810.1:117491486-117492026 GCF_018294505.1 Triticum aestivum
ATATAGCCAGTTCAAGGGTCTGTGTAAGGGTCCGTGTACGTGGGGTCTGCCTCGTAGGTGGTTTTGCACAGTTTTCCATGGCGTGCATCTACTTCTGTCCAGGACGGGTGTTGGCAATTCTTTCTCATGTCCCCATATAGCCCGTTCATGGCTCCTTGTAAAGGTCCATGTCCACGACGAGCATCAGACACTTTTTTGTCGTGTCCCCGTATAACCCGTTCACGGGTCCGTGTAAGCATCCGCGTACGTGGGGTGTGCCTCGTACGTGGTTTTGCCCAGTTTTCCATGGCGCGCGTCCACTTCCGTCCACGACGGGCGTCGGGCACTTTATCCTTGTGTCCTTGTATTGCCCATTCACGGGTCCGTGTAACGGTCCGTGTACGTGGGATGTGCCATGTACGTGGTTTTGCCCAGTTTTCCATGGGGCACGTCCACTTTCGTCCACATCGGGCATCGGCCATTCTTTCCCGTGTCCCCGTATAGCCCATTCAATGGTCCGTGTAAGGGTCCGTGTACGCGGGGTGTGCTACGTACGTGGTT
>NC_057810.1:117492208-117493627 GCF_018294505.1 Triticum aestivum
GTACGTGGTTTTGCCCAGTTTTCCATGGTTTGCGTCCACTTCCGTCCATGACGGGTGGCAGGCACTTTATCCATGTGTCCCCGTATAGCCCGTTCACGGGTCCGTGTAAGGGTCCGTGTATGTGGGATGTGCCTCGTACGTGGATTTGCCGAGTTCTCCATGGCGCTCGTCCACTTCCGTCCACGACGGGCGTCGGCCATTCTTTCCCATGTCCCCATACAGCCCGTTCAAGGGTCCGTGTATGTCTCCGTGTACGTGGGGTGTGCCACGTATGTTGTTTTGCCCAGTTTTCCATGGCCTTTGTCCACTTCTGTCCATGACGGGCGTCGGGCACTTTTTCCCCGTGTTCCCGTATAGCCCGTTCACGGGTTCGTGTAAAGGTGCGTGTACGTTGGAAATGCATCATACGTGGTTTTGCCTAGTTTTCCATGGTGCGCGTCCACTTCCGTCCACGATGGACGTCGGCCATTCTTTCCCGTGTCCCCGTATTGCCCGTTCAAGGTTCCATGTAAGGGTACGTGTACGTGAGGTGTGCCTCGTACGTGGTTTTCCAAGTTTTCCATCGCTCGCGTCCACTTCTGTCCACGATGGGCGTTGGTCACTTTTTTATCGTGTCCCCGTATAGCACGTTCATGGGTCCGTGTAGGGTCCGTGTACGTGGGGTGTACCACGTACGTGGTTTTGCCCACTTTTCTATGGCTTACGTCCACTTTCGTCCACGACGGGGGTCGGACAATTTTTTCCCGAGTCCCCGTATAGCCCGTTCACGAGTCCGTGTAAGGGTCTGTGTACGTGGGATGTGCCTCATACGTGGTTTTGAAAGTTTTCCATGGCGCGTGCCCACTTCCGTCCATAACAGGCGTCGGCCATTGTTTCCCGTGTCCCCGTATAGCCCGTTCAAGGGTCCGTGTACGTCGGGTGTGCCTCGTATGTGGTTTTGCCGTGTTTTCCATGGAGTGTGTCCACTTGTGTCCACGATGGCTGTTGGGAATTCTTTCCTGTGTCCCTGTATAGCCCGTACAAGGGTTCGTGTAAGGGTCCGTATACGTGGGGTGTGCCTTGTATGTTGTTTTCACCAGTTTTCCATGGCGGGCGTCCACTTCTGTCCACGACGGCCGTTGGCAATTATTTCCCTTGTCCCCGTATACCCCGCTCACGGGTCCGTGTAAGGGTCCGTGTACGTGGGGTGTTCCTCGTACATGGTTTTGCCCAGTTTTCCATGGCGCGCGTCCACTGCTGTCCATGACGGGCGTCGGTCACTTTTTTCCCGTTTCCCCGTATATCCCGTTCACGGGTCCGTCTACGTGGGGTGTGCCATGTACGTGGTTTTTCCCACTTTTCTATGGGTTGCGTCCACTTCCGCTCACGACGGGTTTCGGGCACTTTTTCCCGTGTCCTCGTATAACCCGTTCACAGGTC
>NC_057810.1:117495091-117506538 GCF_018294505.1 Triticum aestivum
GGGCGTCGGACAATTTTTTCCCGAGTCCCCGTATAGCCCGTTCACGAGTCCGTGTAAGGGTCTGTGTACGTGGGATGTGCCTCGTACGTGGTTTTGCAAGTTTTCCATGGCGCGTGCCCACTTCCGTCCATAATAGGCGTCGGCCATAGTTTCCCGTGTCCCCGTATAGCCCGTTCAAGGGTCCATGTACGTCGGGTGTGCCTCGTATGTGGTTTTGCCCTGTTTTCCATGGAGCGTTTCCACTTGTGTCCATGATGGCCATTGGCAATTCTTTCCTGTGTCCCTGTATAGCCCGTACAAGGGTCCATGTAAGGGTCTGTGTACGTGGGGTGTGCCTCGTATGTTGTTTTCACCGGTTTTCCATGGCGGGCGTCCACTTCTGTCCACGACGGCCGTTGGCAATTATTTCCCGTGTCCCCGTATACCCCGCTCACGGGTCCGTGTACGTGGGGTGTGCCTCGTACGTGGTTTTGCCCAGTTTTCCATGGCGCGCGTCCACTGCTGTCCATGACGGGCGTCGGTCACTTTTTTCCCGTTCCCCGTATATCCCGTTCACGGGTCCGTCTACGTGGGGTGTGCCACGTACGTGGTTTTTCCCACTTTTCTATGGCTTGCGTCCACTTCCGTTCACGACGGGCATCGGGCACTTTTTTCCCGTGTCCCCGTATAACCCGTTCATAGGTCAGTGTAAGGGGCCGTGTACGTGGGGTGCGCCTCATACGTGGTTTCTCCCAATATTCCATGGCGCGCATCCACTTCTGTCCATGATAGGCGTCCGCCATTTTTTCCCATGACCCTGTATAGCCCTTTCACGGGTCTATGTAAGGGTCCGTGTATGTGGAGTGTGCCTCGTACGTGGTTTTGCCCAGTTTTCCATGGCGCCCGTCCACTTCCGTCCATGATGGGCGTCGGCCATTTTTTCCCGTGACCCTGTATAGCCCATTCATGGGTCCGTGTAAGGGTCCGTGTATGTGGGGTGTGCCTCATACGTGGTTTTCCCCTGTTTTCCATGGCGTGTGTCCACTTCTGTCCACGACGGCCATTGGCAATTCTTTCCCTGTCCCCGTATAGCCTGTTCACGGGTCTGTGTAAGGGTCCGTGTACGAGGGGTGTGCCTCGTATGTGGTTTTTCCCAGTTTTCCATGGCTTGCGTCCACTTCGTCCATGACGCGTGTCGGGCAATTTATCCCTGTGTCCCCGTATAGCCCATTCACGGGTCCGTGTAAGGGTCCGTGTACGTGGGATGTGCCTCATACGTGGTTTTGCCCAGTTTTCCATGGCGCACATCCACTTCCGTCCACGACGGGCGTTGGCCATTGTCGGTGTCAAAACTGGCGGATCTCTGATAGGGGGTCCCAAACTGTGCGTCTAGGCGGATGGTAACAGGAGACAAGGGACACGATGTTTTACCCAGGTTCGGGCTCTCTTGATGGAGGTAAAACCCTACGTCCTGCTTGATTAATATTGATGATGTGTGTTACAGGAGTAGATCTACCACGAGATCAAGGCGGCTAAACCCTAGAAGCTAGCCTATGCTATGATGGTTGTTCATCCTATGGACTAAAGCCATCCGGTTTATATAGACACCGGAGAGGGCTAGGGTTACACAAAGTCGGTTACAATCGTAGGAGATCTGCATATTCGTATCGCCAAGCTTGCCTTCCACGCCAAGGAAAGTCCCATCGGGACACGGGACGAAGTCTTCAATCTCGTATCTTCATAGTCTTGGAGTCCGGCCGACCATGATAGTTCGGCTATCCGGACACCCCCTAGTCCGGGACTCCCTCAGTAGCCCCCGAACCGGGCTTCAGCGACGATGAGTCCGGAGCATATAATGTCTTCGGCGTTGCAAGGCGGGTTCTCCTTCAAACTTTATGTTCCTGTCGAATAGTGTCTGGCTTCCTTATAAATGTTGCGCTCCTTGGATTCTACGCCCAATAATGGCCTTCTTCCACATGTCGTATGAATGCGAAAAGCTAGGGTATTTTTACATTTTACCCCCTAGCTGTGCGAACGAGCCGCCTATAAGAGAGGCGAGGATCTAGATCCGGCTCACACCATCCTCCATCCTCATCGAAGCGCCTCTGACAAAAATCCATTCTATCATGGATAGTCGACGCGGCTCCTCCTCTCGCGCTCCCAGCCCTAAGCTAGGAGATTGGGGGAGATGCTCCGTTCCACACAGCGAGCTAGTGGTGCTCCAAACCGAGGGATATCTTCCCCCCAGCTTTCATGGTTCCGGTTTGAGCCGGACTGGCCACCTTCAAGGGTGGAAAGCAGGCAGAGAGCGTCCCCAACCGTTCCAAAGGAGAGCGGGTATGCTTCATCCCTTATCTAATAAGGGGACTCGGATTTCCCATACATCCGTTTCTCTGAGGGCTCCTGGAGTTCTACGGACTCCAGCTTCATCACCTCACACATGCCTCCATTTTGCATATCGCGGGCTTTGTAGCTCTTTGCGAGCTGTTCCTGGGCATCGAGCCCCATTTTGCGCTGTGGAAGAGATTGTTTTGCCTCGTACCCCGTTCTTATGAGGGGTCGATATATCAAGTGGGCGGAGCCAAAATATGGCGCATCGCCGCGACCGGATATCTATCCGGCACCCCGAAGAAGGCGTCCGAAGACTGGCCTTTGGAATGGTTCTACATGGAGGACGCCCCTCTGCCGGATCCAGTTCGTATCGGCCTCCCGGAGTTTAGCAATGCTCCCTTGAAGAAACGCCTGAGTTGGCGCCCGCGGAGCCCTCAACGGGAGGATGATGGGAGCGTCCATTATCTGATGGGCCGGATTAGGTTACTGGCCCACTCCAGATTGACCATGGTTGGAATCATGGACACGTGCATTATGCGAGGGGTGCAGCCACTCCAATATAGGGGCCACCCTATGTCGGATTTCAACGGGGAAGAGGATGCCACCCGTCATGGCCGCAGAGGGCCGGGCTCGGTAGCCGATCTGGCAAAGATCCTCTATGGCTTGTACAAGGGGGAGGAGGAGGACTTTCTCCGCACGGATCCATTGAACGGATTCTCCATGAATAACCCTCGGAGCTGGGTAAGCGGACGTTTATCTACCTGATCCATACTTCCAAAGTCAAGTATCTTACTTTGTGATTTTGACGCAGGAGCTGCGCCGGGACGTGGAGGGCATACGAAGCCTAACTCCACAGCCCGAGGATCCGGAACGATCCCTTGATCCGACCTCCGAAGAGGATCCGGACATAAAGGTGGAGCTGATTGACGGGGTGTTCCACCAACTTAGCATGGACAATGCCCTAGTCGCCATTACGGCTGACTACCCCGGTTTGTTTCCGGCCTCCCAGGTGACTACGACCGAGGTCTTGACACCATCATTTGATCCGTGCTCAACTCTGACCATCCTATATTGATGGTGCATCGCAGGAGGTGCCTTTAAGGCGGCAAGCCGAACCTGCGGTGGCTGACCAGCAAGGGTCGGTTCGGCCCAACAGGCGGAAAAGGAGTGCGACGCGAATCGAAACGTCGCCGCAAGGGTATGGCGCATCTATGTTTTTAAGGTAAGGATCCCTAGGAGGTATATTAATGCTCATAACTTTTTCCAGGAGAAAGAGCGCTCGCCGGACAGTGTTCGAAGAGGCTGCCAATCAAGCCTCGGCAAGCCATGCTCCATCGCGTGGTCCGGAAGTGGAGGCGAACACAAGGCAAGAGTCGGATGCTCCTCCGACGGAGGATGCCGACAGGCTGTCCGCCACCCGGTCTGAGGTGGAGAGCACCATGAATCACAGGCGTCGCCGGACAGTTCTTCGTGACGCGTGTTTCTCCCCGGAGGAGTTGAATGCCTTTGATGCGGGAAACGCGTACCTCCGTGCTGCTCAAGATGGTTTAACCAGACCCACAGAGCAGTATGTGAAGGACATACGGGTAAGTAATTTTATTAGTTATATATGCTAGTAGCCCCCGAGACTTAAAATAGTTAAAATAACTTATTTAAGGATCATTTATTATGCACGATCTTACGAAGAAGAATACCCACCTGTCCCAGGAGCTCCAAGAGTGCAAGGCCCAACTTGAGGCCGCACTAGCCACCACAGTGGGAGCCACAGAGACCCCAGCTGGTAATACGTACTTCAAAAAGATAAGTAGTTAACAAAGTGCAACATGTGCATAAGTCTGACAATAATATTGCAGAGGGCGCCGGACTAGATCCGGACAAGCAAAAGCTACTGCGTCAGCTAAAGGCCGGCGAGAGGGTGCTTGTGAAGGTGCAGCAGGAGAGAAACAAGCTCCAAGATGCCCACACCCAGCTAGGAGAAGAGTTGAAAGGTGTTCGGGCCCAGCTCTCTGGCTCCGTGAAGGAGAATCAACGGCTTTGTCGCGGCATTTATAGTAAGTGCTTGAGCAAATTCCTTTGAAAAGAAGAATTTGGCAAGGAAGTCGATTGACAGAAATGTGTCTTTAGGTGTGCTCACAGGTTGCCCTGCGGAGGCAATGAGTGGCGTCGTTCAGGCCTTATGGCCTTCCGTCTCCCTACCCGATGGCCTTGGAGGGCTTGCTGAGAAGCTTCAGGGAGCACGGCGACGCCTCCGTCTGTGGAAGATATCAGCCTGCCGTCAAGGCGCCAGGGAGGCCTGGGCCATGGTGAAGACGCGGTACCCGAAGGCTGACCCAAACCACATGGCCGAGGTCGGACCTGGGGGGCCTGATGGGAAGGAGATCCCTATGAGCTTGATGTACGGCCAAGTAGAGCTGGCCGCGAAATATTCCCAACAGGACTGTAAATTAGACAGCCTGTTAGATGGGATTGAAGAGGAGTACAATCAGTCAGTTTGACGATGTAATTTGAAATGACATGTAAAATGCCTTCTAGCCGGATTGTAGATCGTTTGTCTTTACAGACCTTTTCGCTTCAACCTCGGGACCCAACAGTCTGGAGTGTGTCTGAATACCCTTACGGTTATAGAAGAAATGGGGCATGCGTGGAGACAAGGCGTCGGGGTCATAATTGCTTTATCAGACAAGTGCCCAACTAGCTATGTTATATTACATGGTTAGTAAGAAACATCTTCCAGGGAGAATAGTTCCATTAAGGGTTCCTTTCCCTGGGAGGCATGCCCTAAAGTGCATGTCCGGACTGCGAAAATAGCAGACAAAGCATCTGGGGGCAAATAAATAATTAAGTAACAAATAATCTTTCAAGTCACCGACCGAATATTCTCTTAAGAACGCTAGCTTTCGGCTTCACCCGGTCTGAGGTACACATCCGGCTGACCTGGCAGTAACAATCGTGGAGGTGCTCCCTTTACCTCCTAGCCGAACAATCGGGAACGTAGGGGTAAGCACAGGAGCCAGGCAACCCAGCTTGGCCAAAACTTAAGTCATATCGATGCATATAATGGTGAATAAAAGGTACATGCGGAAGTATGACACATGTGTTGGGCATGAAGCCCGTATAAATAAGCTTCTGTTAAAGAAGCCCCTAGGTATAATGTGTGCTAGGAGCACATCAAGTGTGTGCGAACAATGCGCAAATCAGCCTATCAAAGGTATTGAAAAAAAAGTGGGAAGAAGGAGGGGGACAAGAAACCGTGAAAATGTAAAAAGGTGGACGGAGGAGTGAGACGAACTCTGAGTCCGGCGTTAGGCGTAGAATCTTCGGAGACGGGCTGCGTTCCATGGGTTCGGCTCGAGTCGGTTGTCAGATGCGTTACGTAGCCGATATGCTCCGCCAGTCAGGCCTTGGTCGATGATGAAGGGACCTTCCCACTTGGGCTTAAGTTTGTCCTTTTTCTTGTCCAGCAGGCGTAGAACAAGTTCGCCAACATTGTAAGCTTTGGCCCGTACTTCTCTACTTTGATATCTTCGAGCCTGCTATTAATAAAATGCGAAACGAGCTTTTCCCACGTCTCGCTCCTCCTCTACGGCGTCCAAACTGTCCTGCCGATCCATCTCGGCTTCTCTTTCTTCGTACATGCGCACGCGAGGTGAGTCATGAATTATATCGCAGGGCAGAACTGCCTCTGCGCCGTACACCATAAAAAATGTTGTGAGTCCGGTAGTTCGGTTTGGCGTGGTCCGCAGCCCCCATAGTACGGAGTCGAGCTCCTCTACCCAGTGCGTGCTAGATTCCTTGAGGGACCGCACTAGTCTGGGTTTGATGCCGCTCATGATTAGACCATTTGCTCGCTCGACTTGACAGTTAGTTTGGGGGTGATAGACTGAAGCGTAGTCGAGCTTGATGCCCATATTTTTGCACCAGAGTTTAACCTCGTTGGCCGTGAAATTCGTGCCGTTATCAGTGATGATGTTGTGAGGGACGCCAAAACGGTGTACTACCCCGGATATGAAATCTATCACAGGTCCGGATTCTGCCGTTTTAACCGGCTTGGCTTCAATCCATTTGGTGAATTTGTCCACCATGACCAATAAGTATTTGTGCTTGTGGGTTCCCCCTTTAAGGGGTCCAGCCATGTCAAGCCCCCAGACCGCGAACGGCCAGGTGATGGGTATAGTTTTGAGGGCGGTGGGTGGCATGTGGCTCTGATTAGCAAAGAGGTGGCAACCGACGCATTGTTGGACTAAGTCCTGAGCATCTGCCCGGGCTGTCGGCCAATAAAATCCTGTACGGAAAGCCTTGCCTACAAGGGCCAGGGCTGCAGCGTGCTGCCCGCCGAGTCCGGCGTGAATTTCAGCCAGGAGATTTCGCCCTTCCTCTTTGGAGATACACCTTTGAAGGACTCCGGTTCTGCTTTTCTTATAAAGTTCTCCCTCATGGACCTTGTAGGCTTTAGATCGCCGAACTATGCAACGGGCCTCATTTTGGTCTTCGGGAAGTTCCTGCCTAATTAAGTAGGCTAGGAATGGTTCCGTCCATGGTGCAATTACTGCCATTATTTCGTGGGCTGAAGGTGTTATTTCATTGGCTGAGCCTCCGATTGTGTCAGAATTGTCTGAGTTAGGTGCTGCAGCTGGCTCCGGATTGTTATTTCCAGACTCCTCTTCCCACAATACTGATGGCTTAAAGAGCCGTTCCAGGAAGATGTTTGGAGGGACGGCGTCGCGTTTTGTGCCGATGCGTGCTAACACGTCTGCTGCCTGGTTATTATCCCGGGCTACATGGTGGAATTCGAGTCCTTCGAACCGAGCTTACATTCTTAGGAAGGCGTTGCGGTAAGCTGCCATTTTCGGATCTTTGGCGTCAAAGTCTCCATTTACTTGGGATATTGCGAGGTTTGAATCCCCGCGCACCTCTAGGGGTTGAATGCCCATGGAGATTGCCATCCGGAGGCCGTGTAGAAGGGCCTCGTATTCGGCTGCATTGTTGGAGTCCATGTACATTATTTGAAGTACGTATTGGACCATGTCTCCAGTTGGGGACGTCAAGACGACGCCAGCCCCCAAGCCAGCCAACATTTTGGATCTGTCGAAATGCATGATCCAATTGGAGTATGCGCCATACTCTTTAGGGAGTTCGGCTTCGGTCCAATCGGCGACGAAGTCAGCCAGGACTTGCGACTTTATAGCTCGCCATGGTTTGTAGGTTATGTCAAATGGTAAGAGCTCAATGGCCCATTTTGCAATCCTGCCCGTTGCGTCGTGATTGTTTATAATATCGTTGAGAGGTACTTCGGAGGCCACCGTTATGGAACACTCTTGAAAGTAGTGTCGCAGCTTCGGGGATGCCATGAACACCGCATACGCTATCTTTTGATAATGTGGGTACCGGGACTTGCATGGAGTTAAGACAGTGGATACGTAGTACACTGGTTTTTTGAAGAGGGAATCTGTGCCCTTCTGTTTCTCGTTCGACGATGAGTACCGCGCTGACAACTTGATGTGTTGCTGCGATATATAATAACATAGGTTCGCCAAGGTTGGACGCGACTAGGACCGGATTTGTTGCTAGTATGGCCTTGATTTCTTCGAGTCCGGCCGTGGCAGCATCCGTCGATACGAAGTGTTCGGTGCGCCGAAGGAGGGGCAGAGCCTTTTCTCCCAAACGGGAGATGAAGCGGCTTAGAGCCGCTACGCACCCCTATAGTTTTTGTATTTGCTTGAGGTCTTTTGGGATATCCAATTGTGATAGAGCTCGAATCTTGGCTGGGTTTGCTTCAATTCCTCTACCGGATACAATGAAGCCCAAAAGCTTTCTGCCAATTCCTCTACTGGTACTCCGAAGACACATTTTTCCGGGTTGAGCTTAATGTCATATGCTCGGAGGTTGTCAAATGTCACCCTCAAGTCGTCTACTAGAGTTTCGACGTGTTTGTTCTTGACGACAACATCGTCTACGTATGACTCTACTGTTTTGCCTATCTGGGTAGCCAGACATGTCTGAATCATGCGCTGATATGTTGCGCCGACATTTTTGAGTCCGAAGTCCATTGTGTTGAAGCAGAATGGCCCATATGGAGTAATGAATGCCGTTGCAGACTGGTCTTTTTCTGCCATCTTGATTTGATGGTATCCGGAGTATGCATCGAGGAAGCACAATGAATCGTGCCCTGTGGTAGCATCGATGATTTGGTCGATGTGAGGGAGAGGGAAAGGGTCCTTTGGACAGGCCTTGTTAAGGTCTTTGAAATCGATGCAAAGGCGCCAGGATTTGTACTTTTTTGGTACCATTACTAGGTTGGCTAGCCAGTCCGGATTTTTTATATCTCTGATGAATCCGGCTTCTAAGAGTTTGGCTAGCTCCTCTCCCATTGCCTGTCTTTTTGGTTCGGAAAATCACCGAAGAGCTTGTTTGACTGGCTTGAATCCTTTTAGGATATTTAGGCTGTGCTCTGCCAGCCTGCGTGGGATTCCTGCCATGTCTGAAGGGTGCCAGGCAAAAATGTCCCAATTTTCCCGAAGGAATTCTCGTAGTGCGGCTTCTACATCAGGATTTAGTTGTGCCCCAATGGATGCCGTCTTTGTGGGGTCCGTTGGATGGACCTAAAATTTGACTATTTCGTTTGCTGGTTTAAAAGAGGTGGACTTGGACCTCTTATCGAGTATCACATCGTCCCTATCCACCGTGGAGCGCAGCGCAGTTAGTTCCTCTGCCACTAGGGCTTCGGATAATGCCTCTAGGGCCAGTGCGGATGTCTTATTTTTAGCGCGGAGTGTTGAATCGGGATCACTGGCGAGACTGATTATTCCATTGGGTCCGGGCATTTTGAGCTTCATGTACCCATAATGGGGTATAGCTTGGAAGATTGTGAATGCCTCTCGCCCTAACAAAGCGTGATATTCGCTGCCGAATGGGGCCACTTGGAACGTGACCTCTTCGGACCTATAATTTTCCAGCGAGCCGAACACTACATCTAGTGTGATTTTTCCTGTGCAGCATACTTCTCGACTAGGGATTATTCCCCTGAAGGTTGTGCTGCTTCACTCAATGCGGCTCCAGTCAATTTCCATTTTTTGAAGGGTTTCCTCGTAGATGAGGTTTAATCCGCTGCCGCCATCCATGAGTACCTTGGTAAGACGCAAGCCGTCCACTATCGGACTGAGGACCAATGCAGCTGGTGCTCTAGCTGTTCGGAATTTAGGTTCGTCGCTGGCATTGAAGGTGATAGCCGTGTTGCTCCATGGATTTGTTGTTGCTACTTGGTAGACTTCGGCAAGGCTGCGGATTGTTCGTTTCCGCATGTTATTTGATGTGAAAGTCTCGAAGACTGTTAATACCGTACTGGTCCTGCTGGGCTGGTTGCCCGGGGCTAAAAAGCCTTCGCCACTTTTGGCCACCTGCCATAATATCCAACATGCTTGAAGGCTATGTGTTGGTGTGGCGCCCTCGGTACTGTGGATTTTGCAGGGTCGGTTGAGCCATCCCTCCAGTACGGTCCCGTACCCTTTAGGGGGTTTTTGCTTTTTGGTTTTTAACCCAGGTGATTGAGTATGATGCACCCTTTTATTTCGGACTTGGGTTGTATTCAGGGCCGGATTGTCCCAAAACCTAGTTTCGGTTTTCCAGGTGCTCTCCATCGCGCAGTATTTTTGTACAATGGTCGCTAGGTCGGCGAAGCGTGTAACTTCGCGACGACTGATGGCGTTTATGACTCCCTTGTCCGTGCAATTGTTGCAGAAGATTGAAATCGCGCTTTCTTCATGGCAGTCCTTTATCCTGTTCATAACCAGGAGGAATCTAGCCCAGTAATGATGTATTGTTTCATCGGGCTCTTGCCGTATTTGAGATAGATCGCTTATGTTTGGGTGGGCGGGTGGAATTAAGTTCGGAACCCCGCCTAACTTTAGGTTCAGCATTTGATTAGCGTCCGACCCTCCGCGGGAATCCGGCATGGAGGGATCGGGAATCCGGTCATGGTTGGTTTTTAACATAGAAGAAGAGTCGTCGCATTGTTCCTCTACCACAACAACATGGTGGGTAACCTGGGGAGAGTTAATTTCTCTCAGATCGGTTTTAAGCCCAATCTAATTGTAGTCGGTAGCGACTCCCAGGGCGGCGATGCGATCCAAGAGCTCGTTTACGGAGGAGAGCTCAATCGTATCTAGCTGCTCGGCGAATTCTGGGCTGACGTGAAGATCGCCTGAGGGGTCATTGTCGGAGCGGTGGCCGAACAGGCGGTCATAAGAAAACCGCCTAGCCGGATAGTCTGGCCGGCGGCCAAAGCTCCCTTGACGACGGTGCCTTCTTTAAAGACGGGAAAAGGCATCCTTCCTGATGGTGATGGCACAGAGGAACTCTCAATGAAAGCACCAATGTCGGTGTCAAAACCGGCGGATCTCGGGTAGGGGGTCCCGAACTGTGCGTCTAGGAGGATGGTAATAGGAGACAAGGGACACGATGTTTTACCCTGGTTCGGGCCCTCTTGATGGAGGTAAAACCGTATGTCCTGCTTGATTAATATTGATGATGTGTGTTACAAGAGTAGATCTACCACGAGATCAAGGAGGCTAAACCCTAGAAGCTAGCCTATGGTATGATTGTTGTTCGTCCTATGGACTAAAGCCATCCGGTTTATATAGACACCGGAGAGGGATAGGGTTACACAAAGTCGGTTACAATTGTAGGAGATCTGCATATCTGTATCGCCAAGCTTGCCTTCCACACCGAGGAAAGTCCCATCCGGACACGGGACGAAGTCTTCAATCTTGTATCTTCATAGTCTTGGAGTCCGGCCGACCATGATAGTTCGGCTATCCGGACACCCCCTAGTCCGGGACTCCCTCAACCATTCTTTCCCATGTCCCCATATAGCCCGTTCAAGGGCCCGTGTAAGGGTCCGTGTACGTGGGGTGTGCCTCATACGTGGCTTTGCCCAGTTTTCCATGGCGCCCGTCCACTTCTATCCACGACGGCCGTTGGCAATTCTTTCCTGTGTCCCCGTATAGCCCGTTCACGGGTCCATGTAAGGGTCCGTGTACGTGGGGTGTGCCTCGTACGTGGTTTTTCCCAGTTTTCCATCGCTCGCGTCCACTTCTGTCCACGACGGGCGTCGGTCACTTTTTTCTCGTGTCCCCGTATAG
>NC_057810.1:117507658-117508172 GCF_018294505.1 Triticum aestivum
ACTTCCGTCCACGACGGGCGTCGGCAATTCTTTCACATGTCCCCATATAGCCCGTTCAAGGGTCCGTGTAAGGGTCCATGTACATGGGGTGTGCCTCGTACGTGGTTTTGCCTAGTTTTCCATGGCGCCCGTCCACTTCTGTCCACGACGGCTGTTGGCAATTCTTTCTTGTGTCCCCGTATAGCCCATTCAAGGGTCCGTGTAAGGGTTCGTGTACATGGGGTGTGCCTCTTACATGGTTTTGCCCAGTTTTCCATGGCGCACGTCCACTGCTGTCCACGACGGTCATCGGTCACTTTTTTCTGTGTCCCCGTATAACCCGTTCACGGGTCCGTGTACGTGGGATGTGCTACGTACGTGGTTTTAACCACTTTTCTATGGCTTGTGTCCACTTCCGTCCACGACGGGCGTCGGGCACTTTTTTCTCGTGTCCCCGTATAACCCGTTCACGGGTCAGTGTAAGGCTGCGTGTACGTGGGGTGCTCCTTGTACGTGGTTCCGCCCAGTATTCCAT
>NC_057810.1:117508503-117508996 GCF_018294505.1 Triticum aestivum
TTTCCCGTGTCCCCATATAGCCCGTTCAAAGGTCCGTGTAAGGGTCCGTGTACATGGTGTGTGCCTCGTACGTGGTTTTAACCACTTTTCTATGGCTTGTGTCCACTTCCATCCACGACGGACGTCGGTCACTTTTTTCCCGTGTCCCCGTATAACCCGTTCACGGGTCAGTGTAAGGGTCCGTGTACGTGGGGTGCTCCTTGTACGTGGTTCCGCCCAGTATTCCTTGGCACGCATCCACTTCCGTCCACGACGGGCGTCTGCCATTTTTTCCCGTGACCCCGTTAGCCCGTTCACGGCTCCGTGTACGTGGGGTGTGCCTCGTACGTGGTTTTGCCCAGCTTTCCATGGCGCGCGTCCACTTCCGTCCATGATGGGCGTCGGTGATTTTTTCCCGTGACCCCGTATAGCCCGTTCACGAGTCCATGTAAAGGTCGGTGTATGTGGGGTGTGCTACGTACGTGGTTTTGCCTAGTTTTCCATGGCTTGCGTC
>NC_057810.1:117510094-117510783 GCF_018294505.1 Triticum aestivum
ATTCTTTCCTGTGTCCCCGTGTAGCCCGTTCACGGGTCCGTGTAAGGGTCTATGTACGTGGGGTGTGCCTCGTATGTGGTTTTGCCCAGTTTTCCATGGCGCGGGTCCACTTCCGTCCACGACGGGCTTCGGGCACTTTTTTCCCGTGGTTTTGCCCAGATTTCCATGGCGTGCATCCACTGTTGTCCACGACGGGTGTCGGTCACTTTTTTCGTGTCCCCGTATAACCCGTTCACGGGTCCGTGTAAGGGTCCGTGTACGTGGGATGTGCTACGTACATGGTTTTTCCCACTTTTCTATGTATTGCGTCCACTTCCGTCCACGACGGGCATCATGGGTCCGTGTAAAGGTCCGTTTACGTGGAGTATGCCTCGTACGTGGGTTTGCCCAGTTTTCCATGGCGCACGTCCACTTCTATCCACAACGAGCATCGGTCACTTTTTTCCCGTGTCCCCGTATAGCCCGTTGACGGGTCCATGTAAGGGTCCGTGTACATGGGGTGTGCTACGTACATGGTTTTGCCCAGTTTTCCATGGCTTGCGTCCACTTCCGTCCATGATGCGCATCGGGCACTTTATCCCTCGGGTGTGCCTAGTACGTGGTTTTGCCCAGATTTCCATGGCGTGCATCCACTGTATCCCTCGTTCGTGGTTTTGTCCGTGTACCTCGGGTGTGCCTAGTACGTGGTT
>NC_057810.1:117510793-117511336 GCF_018294505.1 Triticum aestivum
GTCCACTGCTGTCCACGACGGGCGTCGGTCACTTTTTTCCGTGTCCCCGTATAACCCGTTCAGGGGTCCATGTACGTGGGATGTGCTACGTACGTGGTTTTAACCACTTTTCTATGGCTTGTGTCCACTTTCGTCCATGACGGGTGTCGGGCACTTTTTTCTCGTGTCCCCGTATAACCCGTTCACGGGTCAGTGTAAGGCTGCATGTACGTGGGGTGCTCCTTGTACGTGGTTCCGCCCAGTATTCCATGGCACGCATCCACTGCCGTCCACGATGGGCATCTGCCATTTTTTTCCTTGACCCCGTTAGCCCGTTCACGGGTCCGTGTAAGGGTCCATGTACGTGGGGTGTGCCTTCTATGTGGTTTTCCCAGTTTTCCATGGCGCGCGTCCACTTCCGTCCATGATGGGCGTCGGTCATTTTTCCCGTGACCCCGTATAGCCCATTCATGGGTCCGTGTAAGGGTCCGTGTACGTGGGGTGTGCCTCGTACGTGGTTTTGCCCTGTTTTCCATGGCGCGTGTCCACTTCGTCCAAGACGCG
>NC_057810.1:117511346-117512098 GCF_018294505.1 Triticum aestivum
ACGTGGTTTTGACCAGTTTTCCATGGGGCCATCCACTTCCGTCCATGACGGGCATCGGCCATTCTTTCCCGTGTCCCCATATAGCCTGTTCACGGGTCCGTGCAAGGGTCCGTGTACGTGGGGTGTGCCTCGTACATGGTTTTGCCCAGTTTTCCATGGCGCACGTCCACTGCTGTCCACGACGGGCATCGGTCACTTTTTTCCGTGTCCCCGTATAACCCGTTCACGGGTCCGTGTACGTGGGATGTGCTACGTACGTGGTTTTAACCACTTTTCTATGGCTTGTGTCCACTTCCGTTCACGACGGGCGTCGGGAACTTTTTTCTCGTGTCCCCGTATAACCCGTTCACGGGTCAGTGTAAGGCTGCGTGTACGTGGGGTGCTCCTTGTACGTGGTTCCGCCCAGTATTCCATGGCACGCATCCACTGCCGTCCACGACGGGCATCTGCCATTTTTTCTCGTGACCCCGTTACCCCGTTCACGGGTCCGTGTAAGGGTCCATGTACGTGGGGTGTGCCTTGTATGTGGTTTTGCCCAGTTTTCCATGGCGCGCCTCCACTTCCGTCCATGATGGGCGTCGGTCATTTTTTCCCGTGACCCCGTATAGCCCATTCATGGGTCCGTGTAAGGGTCCGTGTACGTGGGCTGTGCCTCGTACGTGGTTTTGCCCAGTTTTCCAAGGCTTGCGTCCACTTCGTCCATGACGCGCGTCGGATACTTTATCCCTGTGTCCCCGTATAGCCCATTCACG
>NC_057810.1:117512443-117512765 GCF_018294505.1 Triticum aestivum
GTACGTGGGATGTGCCTCGTACGTGGTTTTGACCAGTTTTCCATGGCGCCATCCACTTCCGTCCATGACGGGCGTCGGCCATTCTTTCCCGTGTCCCCATATAGCCTGTTCACAGGTCCGTGCAAGGGTCCGTGTACGTGGGGTGTGCCTCGTACATGGTTTTGCCCAGTTTTCCATGGCGCACGTCCACTGCTGTCCACGACGGTCATCGGTCACTTTTTTCTGTGTCCCCGTATAACCCGTTCACGGGTCCGTGTACGTGGGATGTGCTACGTACGTGGTTTTAACCACTTTTCTATGGCTTGTGTCCACTTCCGTCCAC
>NC_057810.1:117513032-117513554 GCF_018294505.1 Triticum aestivum
CGTGGGGTGTGCCTCGTACGTGGTTTTGCCCAGTTTTCCAAGGCTTGCGTCCACTTCGTCCATGACGCGCCTCGGATACTTTATCCCTGTGTCCCCGTATAGCCCATTCACGGGTCCATGTAAGGGCCCGTGTATGTGGGATGTGCCTCGTACGTGGTTTTGCCCAGTTTTCCATGGTGCACATCCACTTCCGTCCACGACGAGCATCGGCCATTCTTTCCCGTGTCGCCATATAGCCCGTTCAAAGGTCCGTGTAAGGGTCCGTGTACGTGGGGTGTGCCTCGTACGTGGTTTTAACCACTTTTCTATGGCTTGTGTCCACTTCCATCCACGACGGACGTCGGTCACTTTTTTCCCGTGTCCCCGTATAACCCGTTCACGGGTCAGTGTAAGGGTCCGTGTACGTGGGGTGCTCCTTGTACGTGGTTCCGCCCAGTATTCCATGGCACGCATCCACTGCCGTCCACGACGGGCGTCTGCCATTTTTTTCCGTGACCCCATTAGCCCGTTCACGGGTCCATG
>NC_057810.1:117513564-117514393 GCF_018294505.1 Triticum aestivum
GCCGCCTGCTGGGCCGGCCAGGTGGGCTGCCAGGTAGGTCCAGGTGAGTTCTCTCTCTCTCCTCTATTTTCTGTTTTCTATTATTTCTGCAACTGTAGGGCTTTATTAAAAATACTTAGGCATCTTAAAAAAATCCTGGAATAATCAAGGGCTCTATTTAGATTATTTCCAACAGCCCACACTTATTTTCAGAATTATTTGGGCATTTAGAATATTTTATAGCATTTAAATGCCCAAATGCAAATAGAGTATGATTTAATTCAGAGCCCAATATGTCCTGCAAAAATATAAATCATTTTTGGTAGATGCTTTCACCTCTAACCAGAAATGTTGAACATTTTTAGAGGGCATTTTGGGTTTAATGAAAAAGATTTTATTTTGACCCTAGTTGAATTCATTTGGTGCTAGGGTTTAGTCAATCCCCATTTCAGGTTTAAATGAAATTTAAACATGATGCAACACTCTAATGCATGCACTAGGCATTGTCAGAACTAGGGATGTGACATTTTCCAAGGCTTGCGTCCACTTCGTCCATGATGCGCGTCGGACACTTTATCCCTGTGTCCCAGTATAGCCCGTTCACGTGTCCGTGTAAGGGTCCGTGTATGTGGGATGTGCCTCGTACGTGGTTTTGCCCAGTTTTCCATGGCGCACATCCACTTCCGTCCACGACGGGCGTCGGCCATTCTTTCCCGTGTCCCCATATAGCCCGTTCAAGGGTCCGTGTAAGGGTCCGTGTACGTGGGGTGTGCCTCATACGTGGCTTTGCCCAGTTTTCCATGGCGCCCGTCCACTTCTGTCCACGACGGCCATTGGCAATTCTTTCTTG
>NC_057810.1:117514586-117515167 GCF_018294505.1 Triticum aestivum
TACATGGTTTTGCCCAGTTTTCCATGGCGCACGTCCACTGCTGTCCACGACGGTCATCGGTCACTTTTTTCTGTGTCCCCGTATAACCCGTTCACGGGTCCGTGTACGTGGGATGTGCTACGTACGTGGTTTTAACCACTTTTCTATGGCTTGTGTCCACTTCCGTCCACGACGGGCGTCGGGCACTTTTTTCTCGTGTCCCCGTATAACCCGTTCACGGGTCAGTGTAAGGCTGCGTGTACGTGGGGTGCTCCTTGTACGTGGTTCCGCCCAGTATTCCATGGCACGCATCCACTGCCGTCCACGACGGGCATCTGCCATTTTTTTCCGTGACCCCGTTAGCCCGTTCATGGGTCAGTGTAAGGGTCCATGTACGTGGGGTGTGCCTGGTATGTGGTTTTGCCCAGTTTTCCATGGCGCGCGTCCACTTCCGTCCATGATGGGCGTCGGTCATTTTTTCCCGTGACCCCGTATAGCACATTCATGGGTCCGTGTAAGGGTCCGTGTACGTGGGGTGTGCCTCGTACGTGGTTTTGCCCTGTTTTCCATGGCGCGTGTCCACTTCGTCCATGACGCGTGTC
>NC_057810.1:117515177-117516120 GCF_018294505.1 Triticum aestivum
GTTCAACGGTCCGTGTAAGGTTCCGTGTACGTGGGGTGCGCCTTGTACGTTGTTCCGCCCAATATTCCATGGCGCGTGTCCACCTCTGTCCACGACGGGCGTCTGCCAGTTTTTCCCGTGACCCCGTTAGGCCGTTCACGGGTCCGTGTAAGGGTCCGGGTACATGGGGTGTGCCTTGTACGTGGTTTTGCCCAGTTTTCCATGGCACGCGTCCACTTCCATCCATGATGGGCGTCGGCCATTTTTTCCCGTTACACCGTATAGCCCGCTCACGGGTCCGTGTACGTGGGGTGTGCCTCAGACGAGGTTTGCCCTGTTTTCCATGGCGCGCATCCAGTTCTGTCCACCACGCCCGTTGGCAATTCTTTCCCGTGTCCCCGTATACAGCGTTCATGGGTCCGTGTAAGGGTCCGTTTACGTGGGGTATGCCTCGTACGTGGTTTTGCCCAGTTTTCCATGGCACGCATCCACTTTTGTCCACAATGAGCGTCAGGCACTTTATCCCTGGGTCCCCGTATAGCCTGTTCACGGGTCTGTGTAAGGGTCCATGTACGTGGGATGTGCCACATCCATGGTTTTGCCCATTTTTCCCTGGCACACGTCCACTTCCGTCCATGACGGGCATCGGGCATTGTTTCTCGTGTCCCCATTTAGCCCATTCAAGGGTCCATGTAAGGTTCCATGTACGTGGGGTGTGCCTCGTTCATTGTTTTGCCCAGTTTCCATGGCGTGCATCCACTTCCATCGACGACGAGCGTCGGCCATTCTTTCTTATATCCCCATATAGCCCGTTCAAGGGTCCGTGTAAGGATTCGTGTACATGGGGTGTGCCTCTTACATGGTTTTGCCCAGTTTTCCATGGCGCATGTCCACTTCTGTCCACGACGGCCATTGGCAGTTCTTTCCCGTGTCCCAGTATAGCCCATTCATGGGTCCGTGTAAG
>NC_057810.1:117516130-117516784 GCF_018294505.1 Triticum aestivum
CTTTCCCGTGTCCCCATATAGCCTGTTCACGGGTCCGTGCAAGGGTCCGTGTACGTGGGGTGTTCCTCGTACATGGTTTTGCCCAGTTTTCCATGGCGCACGTCCACTGCTGTCCACGACGGGCGTCGGTCACTTTTTTCTGTGTCCCCGTATAACCCGTTCACGGGTCCGTGTACGTGGGATGTGCTACGTACGTGGTTTAACCACTTTTTTATGGCTTGTGTCCACTTCCGTCCACAACGGGCGTCGGGCACTTTTTTCTCGTGTCCCCGTGTAACCCGTTCACGGGTCAGTGTAAGGCTGCGTGTACGTGGGGTGCTCCTTGTACGTGGTTCCGCCCAGTATTCCATGGCACGCATCCACTGCCGTCCACGACGGGCATCTACCATTTTTTCCGTGACCCGGTTAGCCCGTTCACGGGTCCGTGTAAGGGTCCATGTACGTGGGGTGTGCCTTGTATGTGGTTTTGCCAAGTTTTCCATGGCGCGCGTCCACTTCCGTCCATGATGGGCGTCGGTCATTTTTTCCCGTGACCCCGTATAGCCCATTCATGGGTCCGTGTAAGGGTCCATGTACGTGCGGTGTGCCTCGTACGTGGTTTTGCCCTGTTTTCCATGGCGCGTGTCCACTTTGTTCATGACGCGCGTCGGACAC
>NC_057810.1:117516794-117517575 GCF_018294505.1 Triticum aestivum
GGTTTCCGTCCACTTCCGTCCATGACAGGCGTCGGGCACTTTTTCACTATGTCCGCGTATAGCCCGTTCACGGGTCCGTGTAAGGGTCCGTGTACGTGGGATGTGCCTCGTACGTGGTTTTGACCAGTTTTCCATGGCGCCATCCACTTCCGTCCATGACGGGCGTCGGCATTCTTTCCCGTGTCCCCATATAGCCTGTTCACGGGTCCGTGCAAGGGTCCGTGTACGTGGGGTGTGCCTCGTACATGGTTTTGCCTAGTTTTCCATGGCGCACGTCCACTGCTGTCCACGACGGGCGTCGGTCACTTTTTTCCGTGTCCCCGTATAACCCGTTCACGGGTCCGTGTACGTGGGATGTGCTACGTACGTGGTTTTAACCACTTTTCTATGGCTTGTGTCCACTTCCGTCCACGACGGGCGTCGGGCACTTTTTTCTCGTGTCCCCATATAACCCGTTCACGGGTCAGTGTAAGGCTGCGTGTACGTGGGGTGCTCCTTGTACGTGGTTCCGCCCAGTATTCCATGGCACGCATCCACTGCCGTCCACGACGGGCATCTGCCATTTTTTTCCGTGACCCCGTTACCCCGTTCACGGGTCCGTGTAAGGGTCCATGTACGTGGGGTGTGCCTTGTATGTGGTTTTGCCCAGTTTTCCATGGCGCGCGTCCACTTCCGTCCATGATGGGCGTCGGTCATTTTTTCCCGTGACCCCGTATAGCCCATTCATGGGTCCGTGTAAGGGTCCGTGTACGTGGGGTGTGCCTCGTACGTGGTTTTGCCC
>NC_057810.1:117520522-117520942 GCF_018294505.1 Triticum aestivum
TACATGGTTTTGCCCAGTTTTCCATGGCGCACGTCCACTGCTGTCCACGACGGTCATCGGTCACTTTTTTCTGTGTCCCCGTATAACCCGTTCACGGGTCCGTGTACGTGGGATGTGCTACGTACGTGGTTTTAACCACTTTTCTATGGCTTGTGTCCACTTCCGTCCACGACGGGCGTCGGGCACTTTTTTCTCGTGTCCCCGTATAACCCGTTCACGGGTCAGTGTAAGGCTGCGTGTACGTGGGGTGCTCCTTGTACGTGGTTCCGCCCAGTATTCCATAGCACGCATCCACTGCCGTCCACGACGGGCATCTGCCATTTTTTTCCGTGACCCCGTTAGCCCGTTCACGGGTCAGTGTAAGGGTCCATGTACGTGGGGTGTGCCTGGTATGTGGTTTTGCCCAGTTTTCCATGGCGC
>NC_057810.1:117522357-117523174 GCF_018294505.1 Triticum aestivum
TTTTCACTATGTCCGCGTATAGCCCGTTCACGGGTCCGTGTAAGGGTCCGTGTACGTGGGATGTGCCTCGTACGTGGTTTTGACCAGTTTTCCATGGCGCCATCCACTTCCGTCCATGACGGGCGTCGACCATTCTTTCCCGTGTCCCCATATAGCCTGTTCACAGGTCCGTGCAAGGGTCCGTGTACGTGGGGTGTGCCTCGTACATGGTTTTGCCCAGTTTTCCATGGCGCACGTCCACTGCTGTCCACGACGGTCATCGGTCACTTTTTTCTGTGTCCCCGTATAACCCGTTCACGGGTCCGTGTACGTGGGATGTGCTACGTACGTGGTTTTAACCACTTTTCTATGGCTTGTGTCCACTTCCGTCCACCACGGGCGTCGGGCACTTTTTTCTCGTGTCCCCGTATAACCCGTTCACGGGTCATTGTAAGGCTGCGTGTACGTGGGGTGCTCCTTGTACGTGGTTCCGCCCAGTATTCCATGGCACGCATCCACTGCCGTCCACGACGGGCATCTGCCATTTTTTTCCGTGACCCCGTTAGCCCGTTCACGGGTCCGTGTAAGGGTCCATGTACGTGGGGTGTGCCTTGTATGTGGTTTTGCCCAGTTTTCCATGGCGCGCGCCCACTTCCGTCCATGATGGGCGTCGGTCATTTTTTCCCGTGACCCCGTATAGCCATTCATGGGTCCGTGTAAGGGTCCGTGTACGTGGGGTGTGCCTCGTACGTGGTTTTGCCCAGTTTTCCAAGGCTTGCGTCCACTTCGTCCATGACGCGCCTCGGATACTTTATCCCTGTGTCCTCGCATAGCCCAT
>NC_057810.1:117523184-117524001 GCF_018294505.1 Triticum aestivum
TGCCTAGTTTTCGATGGCGCACGTCCACTTCTACGCACGACGGCCATTGGCAATTCTTTCCTGTGTCCCCGTATAGCCCGTTCACAGGTCCGTGTAAGGGTCTATGTACGTGGGGTTTTTCCCAGTTTGCCATGGCGCGGGTCCACTTCCGTCCATGCGGGCATCAGGCACTTTTTTCCCATGTCCCCGTATAACCCGTTCATGCGTCCGTGTAAGTGTCCGTGTACCTGGGGTGTGACTAGTACGTGGTTTTGCCCAGTTTTCCATGGCGCGCATCCACTGTTGTCCACGACGGGCGTCGGTCACTTTTTTCCGTGTCCCTGTATAACCTGTTCACGGGTCCATGTAAGGGTCCGTGTACGTGGGATGTGCTACGTACGTGGTTTTTCCCACTTTTCTATGGATTGCGTCCACTTCCGTCCATGACGGGCGTCGGGCACTTTTTTCACGTGTCCCCGTATAACCCGTTCACGGGTCAGTGTAAGGGTCCGTGTACGTGGGGTGCGCCTTGTACGTTGTTCCGCCCAGTATTCCATGGCGCGCGTCCACTTCTGTCCATGATGGGCGTCTGCCATTCTTTCCCGTGACCCCGTTAGCCCGTTCACGGGTCCGTGTAAGGGTCCGGGTATGTGGGGTGTGCCCCGTACGTGGTTTTGCCTAGTTTTCCATGGCGCGCGTCCACTTCGG
This sequence comes from Triticum aestivum, assembly GCF_018294505.1. Lineage (NCBI taxonomy): Eukaryota > Viridiplantae > Streptophyta > Magnoliopsida > Poales > Poaceae > Triticum > Triticum aestivum. Next base: position 117,523,872 of record NC_057810.1, read on the forward strand.
TCCATGATGGGTGTCGGCCATTTTTTCCCGTCACCCCATATAGCACGTTCACGTGTCCGTGTACGTGGGGTGTGCCTCGTACGTGGTTTGCCCTGTTTTCCATGGCACACGTCCACTTCTGTCCACCACT
>NC_057810.1:117529452-117529972 GCF_018294505.1 Triticum aestivum
ATCCACTTCTATCCATGACGAGCGTCAGTCACTTTTTTCCAATTCCCATTATAGCCCGTTCACGGGTCCGTGTGAGGGTCCGTGTACGTGAGGTGTGCCTCGTACGTGGTATTGCCTAGTTTTCCATGGCGCGCGTCGACTTCTGTCCACAACGGGCATCGGTCACTTTTTTCCCGTGTTCCCGTATAGCCTGTTCTCGGGTCTGTGTAAGGGTCCGTGTACGTGGGGTGTGCGCCGTACGTGGTTTTGCCCAGTTTTCCAAGGCTTGCGTCCACTTCGTCCATGACGCGCGTCGGACACTTTATCCCTGTGTCCCCGTATAGCCCGTTCACGGGTCCTTGTAAGGGTCCGCGTACGTGGGATGTGCCTCGTATGTGGTTGTGCCCAGTTTTCCATGGCGCACATCCACTTTCGTTCACGACAGGCATCGACCATTCTTTCCCGTGTCCCCATATAGCCCGTTCAAGGGTCCGTGTAAGGGTCCGTGTATGTGGGGTGTGCCTCGTACATGGTTTTTCCC
>NC_057810.1:117531168-117531800 GCF_018294505.1 Triticum aestivum
GTACGTGGTTTTGCCCAGTTTTCCATGGCGCGCGTCCACTGTTGTCCACGACGGGCGTCGGTCACTTTTTTCCGTGTCCCCGTATAACTCGTTCACGGGTCCGTGTAAGGGTCTGTGTACATGGGATGTGCTACGTACGTGGTTTTAACCACTTTTCTAAGGCTTGTGTCCACTTCCGTCCATGACGGGCGTCGAGCACTTTTTTCCCGTGACCCCGTATAACACGTTCATGGGTCAGTGTAGGGGTCCGTGTACGTGGGGTGCCCCTTGTACGTGGTTCCGCCCAGTATTCCATGGCACGCATCCACTTCCGTCCACGACGGGCGTCTGCCATTTTTTCCCGTGACCCCGTTAGCCCGTTCACGGGTCTGTGTAAGGGTCCGTGTACGTGGGGTGTGCCTCGTACGTGGTTTTGCCCAGTTTTCCATGGCGCACATCCACTTCCGTCCATGATGGGCGTTGGTCATTTTTTTCCTGTGACCCCGTATAGCCCGTTCATGGGTCCGTGTAAGGGTCCGTGTACGTGGGGTGCGCCTCGTACGTGGTTTGCCCTGTTTTCCATGGCGCGCGTCCACTTCTGTCCAGCACGGCCGTTGGCAATTCTTTCTTGTGTCCCTGTATAGCCCGTTCAC
>NC_057810.1:117532907-117534331 GCF_018294505.1 Triticum aestivum
CGACGGGCATCGGGGACTTTTTTCCCGTGTCCCCGTATAACCTGTTCACGGGTCCTTCTAAGCATCCGTGTACCTGGGGTGTGCCTAGTATGTGGTTTTGCCCAGTTTTCCATGGCGCGCGTCCACTGCTGTCCATGACGGGCGTCGGTCACTTTTCCCGTGTCCCCGTATAGCCCGTTCACGGGTCCGTGTAAGGGTCCGTGTACATGGGGTGTGCCACGTACGTGGTTTTGCCCACTTTTCTATGGCTTGCGTCCACTTCCGCCCACGACGGGCGTCGGGCACTTTTTTCCCTTGTCCCTGCATAACCCGTTCACGGGTCACTGTAAGGGTCCGTGTATGTGGGGTGCGCCTCGCACGTGGTTTCGCCCAGTATTCCATGGAGCGCATCCACTTCCATCCACAACGGGTGTCTGCCATTTTTTCCCGTTACCCCGTATAGCCCGTTCACGGGTCCGTGTAAGGGTCCGTGTACGTGTGGTCTGCCTCGTACGTGGTTTTGCCCAGTTTTCCATGGCGCGCATCCACTTCCGTCCATGATGGGCGTCGGCCATTTTTTCCCATGACCCGGTATAGCGCGTTCACGGGTCCGTGTAAGGGTCCGTGTACGTGTGGTGTGCGTCGTACGTGGCTTTACCCAGTTTTCCATGGCACATGTCCACTTCTGTCCATGACGGCAGTTGGCAATTCTTTCCCGTGTCCCCGTATAGCCCATTCACGGGTCCGTTTAAGAGTCCGTGTAGGTGGGGTGTGCCTCGTACCTGGTTTTGCCCAGTTTTCCATGGCGCGCGTCGACTGTTATCCACGACGGGCGTCAGTCACTTTTTTCCGTGTCCCCGTATAATCCATTCACGGGTCTGTGTAAGGGTCCTTGTACGTGGGATGTGCTACGTACGTGGTTTTTCCCACTTTTCTATGGCTTGCATCCACTTCCGTCCACGACGGGCGTCAGGCACTTTTTTCCCGTGTCCTCGTATAACCCGTTCATGGGTCAGTGTAAGGGTCCGTGTAAGCGGGGTGCGCCTTGTATGTGGTTCCGCCCAGTATTACATGGCGCGCGTCCACTTCCGTCCACGACGGGCGTTTGCCATTTGTTCGCGTGACCCCGTTAGCCCGTCCACGGGTCCGTGTAAGGGTCCATGTACGTGGGGTGTGCCTCGTACGTGGTTTTGCCCAGTTTTCCATGCCGCTCGTCCACTTCCATCCACGACTGGCATCGGGCACTTTTTTCCCGTGTCCCCGTATAACCCGTTCACGGGTCCGTCTAAGCATCCGTGTACCTGGGGTGTGCCTGGTACATGGTTTTGCCCAGTTTGCCATGGCGCGCATCCACTGCTGTCCATGACGGTCGTAGGTCACTTTTTTCCCGTGTGCCCGTATAGCCCGTTCGCGGGTCCGCGTAAGGGTCCGTGTAAGGGTCCGTG
>NC_057810.1:117536126-117536712 GCF_018294505.1 Triticum aestivum
GTGCCTCGTACGTGGTTTTGCCCAGTTTTCCATGGCACATGTCCACTTCTGTCCACGACGGCAGTTGGCAATTCTTTCCCGTGTCCCCGTATAGCCCATTCACAGGTCCGTTTAAGAGTTCGTGTAGGTGGGGTGTGCCTCGTACCTAGTTTTGCCCAGTTTTCCATGGCGCGTGTCGACTGTTGTCCACGACTGGCATCGGTCACTTTTTTCCGTGTCCCCGTATAATCCGTTCACGGGTCTGTGTAAGGGTCCGTGTATGTGGGATGTGCTACGTACGTGGTTTTTCCCACTTTTCTATGGCTTGCGTCCACTTCCGTCCACGACGGGCGTCAGGCACTTTTTTCCCGTGTCCTCATATAACCCGTTCACGGGTTAGTGTAAGGGTCCGTGTACGTGGGGTGCGCCTTGTACGTGGTTCTGCCAAGTATTCCATGGCGCGCGTCCACTTCCGTCCACGACAGGCGTCTGCCATTTTTTCACGTGACCCCGTTAGCCCGTTCACGGGTCCGTGTAAGGGTCCGTGTACGTGGGGTGTGCCTCGTATGTGGTATTGCCCAGTTTTCCATGTCGCGCGTCCAGTTCC
>NC_057810.1:117537005-117540872 GCF_018294505.1 Triticum aestivum
GCCCAGTTTTCCATGGCGCGCGTCCACTGCTGTCCATGACGGGCGTCGGTCACTTTTTTCCCATGTCCCCGTATATCCCGTTCACGGGTCCGTCTAAGGGTCCATGTACGTGGGGTGTGCCACGTATGTGGTTTTCCCCACTTTTCTATGGCTTGCGTCCACTTCTGTCCACGACGGCCATCGGGCACTTTTTTCCTGTGTCCCCGTATAACCCGTTCACGGGTCACTGTAAGGGTCCGTGTACGTGGGGTGCGCCTCGTACGTGGTTTCGCCCAGTATTCCATGGCGCGCGTCCACTTCCGTCCACAATGGGTGTCACGCCCAATATGCGACCCTATCCAAAAGGAACTCGAAGGTCCCACAAAGGATAGACCCACATATTGAAACACTTTTGCAAGGTGGATATCATTACATCAACATTACATACATAGATGGGGATACATACATAAGGCATACAATGCCACTCGAATACAACATCACAATACATAAGAGCATCATCCGACTATGGATGAATCACAGACAGAAACTCAAACGACATCCACCCTGCTAGCCCAGGCTACCGACCTAGAACCTATCCCCTGATCAAAGAAGCAGAAGAACTCGAAAACAAGTAAACATCGCTCCCGCGTCATGATCATCGCATAACCTGTACCTACAACTGTTGTTGTAGTAATCTGTGAGCCACGAGGACTCAGTAATCCCATTACCATGGGTATCAAGACTAGCAAAGCTTAAATGCAAAGGAAGGGGTAAAGTGGTGAGGTTGCAGCAGTGACTAAGCATGATATGGTGGCTAACATACGCAAATAAGAGCGAGAAGAGAGCAAAGGAACGGTCGTGAAGCTAGAAATGATCAAGAAGTGATCCTGAACTCCTACTTATGTCAAACATAACCCAGAAGCCGTGTTCACTTCCTGAACTCCGCCGAAAAGAGACCATCACGGCTACACACACGGTTGATGCGTTTTAATTCGGATCTGGTGTCAAGTTATCTACAACCGGACATTAACAAATTCCCATCTGCCTATAACCGCAGGGACGGCTTTCGAAAGATTATACCCTGCAGGGGTGTCCCAACTTAGCCCATGATAAGCTCTCGTGATCAACGATCAGACTCGGAATCCCGGTTTACAAGACATTTCGACAATGGTAAAACAAGACCAACAAAGCCTCCCGCTGTGCCGACAAATCCCGATAGGAGCTGCACATATCTCGTTCTCAGGGCACACCGGATGAGCAAGACGTCGCGTTGGCATAGACCCTGATTGCCCAGGGGGCGCAGGACATCGCTCAGTTTGGACCAACACTTAGACAAGCACTGGCCCGGGGGGGGGGGTAAAATAAAGATGACCCTCGAGAGCGCGACTCCCAAGGGAAAAAGGGCTAGGTGAGGCAAATGGTAAAACCAAGGTTGGGCCTTGCTGGAGGAGTTTTATTCAAAGTGAACTATCAAGGGGGTCCCATAAATCACCCAACCGCGTAAGGAACGCAAAATTCGGGAACATAACACCAGTATGACGGAAACTAGGGCGGCAAGAGTGGAACAAAACACCAGGCATAAGGCCGAGTCTTCCACCCTTTACCAAGTATATAGATTCATTAATAATATAAGAGATATTGTGATATCCCAACCAAAATCCTGTCCACCATGGAGAAATCTTCAACGTCACCTGCATCTAACAACGCTATAAGAGGGGCTGAGCAAAGCGGTAACATAGCCAAGCAATGGTTTGCTAGGAAGGGTGTCAAAGGTTAGAGGTTCATGGCAATTTGGGAGGCTTGATGAGCAAAAGATAGGTAATGCAGCAAAGCGATAGAACGAAGCAACTAGCATAGCAATGATAGTAGTGAGATCCAGGGTAGCGGTCATCTTGCCTGAAATCCTGCAAGGAAGAAGAACGAGTCCATGAAGAAGATAAAGCCACCAAGACGAACCAAGCGTAGACGAATGAATCCTCACGATCGCAACGAAACGGAAACTATCGAGAAGAAGCACACAACAAAGTAAACACACCACACATGAGCAAGGCATGATGCACAACAAGCATGATGCATGACAAGGCTACATGAAGCTACTCATGGCAAGAGATGATGCAAACAAGAGCAACACATCAAGACAATTTTAAATGAGGCCAGGAACAACATATAACAATTCCGGTAAGTCCTCATATGCATATTTCGAAATTGGTCCAGATCTGAATAAACCTTATGTTCAAGTTGTTAAACAGAAAGTTAAGATGCACAAAGATGATCTACACGAGATTCTAGTCAAGTTACATATAAAGTTCATTTAGTTCGGAGCTACGGCCTAGAAGATATGAGCAAGACAAGTAAAACATGGCATTGATGCAAAATGCACCCAAACATCAAGCAAACACACCAAAACAAGGATGCAACATGATAATATGAAACTATATACAAAAACAAGCAAGTTTCATATAGAGCACACTCAAAACGGAGCAACGGTTCAACACGCACACACTATACAAGTTATAGCAACAATCTGTCCAAGACAACAACTAGGCATATTGCAAGCATCAAAACAATATGCTACAGGACCTCAACAAGAAAACAAAAGACATGGGCATGATGTACAGGTAAAGTAGAACAAAACATGAACACTGAACTATCTCCAGAAATCACTAAAACATGCTCAAACACACATGGCAAGATTGCAAACAATAACAGTTCAGACTTTGCAGAAAATAACATCAGGTTGCAATGTTCAGAGCTATCAAACAACATGTTACAGGAACTTAACATGGCAAAAAAAGTCATGGCATGAATCTACTAATTTCATAGAACAAAAATCCCTTACTGACCATAAGCCAAAAAGGATCAGAAAATATGATGGCACCCATGTAAACATAGCAAGTTTCGTTAACAAATTCAGCAAACAGCGCATGGCATTGACAGAATTACGAAGGCATCTTCATGAGCTCGATGCACTCACTACAGAGAATTTCATGATAATCTAATCATACATACATCAAGAATACATGGCATAGAAGCTATACATGGCAAGAACAACATCATAGCATACACGGATCAACTACAACAATCTTGGCAAAATTGAATAACATGTAAACAATCTGCCAGGAAACATTTTGGAGCAAAAGTAGAGCACGAAAATGACATGCTAGACTCCTCCATAATTGCAAAAAGGGGCATGAATGGATATAGCAAAACCATATGTCCAAAACATCCTTACTGAAGTATCTCAAAATAAGCATGGATCTCTCTGTAGCATCAAGTTTACATGGCATAAAAATAAAAGCAGAACAGGGACTAAAATCAGCAACATTACGAAGCCTAGTTTGCATGCTGGTGCTAGTCACCACATTGTTCACAAAAATACATGGTAAGCACCTCTGTAAAGAAGACATGGCATAGTTCAAAACACATGTAGAGATCAACCTCATAGGATGCACACATCAATCATGGCAAAAATGACAAATGAGCATGTTCTGTTAACAGAAAGCAGACAACATCACGAAGCACTCTTGCAATGACTATGCAGGCATCAAGATGAACTCAAATGAACATGGTGCAATGGAATGAAGTGAAGTACTCTTCGAGGCGAACAATTTGACATATTACACGCACGAAACGGAGCAGTATGCATCGATTTATGATGCAATGAAAATGGCATGATAATGCAAATATCAGGGACTTTGATGTTGGCCGGAGATCTCGCCGGAGTGAGCTCGGGGATGGCCGGAGAAGAGGGAGAACAGCGGCCGGAGGTCGGAGAGGGGGCGCAGGAGGCCGGGCGGAGCGAGATCCGGCCGGATCCCACCGGAGCCCGGCAAGGCGGAGGCGGGCGCGGGGGCTCACCGGGCGGCGCCGGAGCCCGGCGAGGCGGAG
>NC_057810.1:117541213-117542630 GCF_018294505.1 Triticum aestivum
ATCCGGCCCCGGGCGGGCCGGCCTCGGGCCCCACTGGCCGCGGGCGGCGGGGAGAGAGGAGGCGCGATGGGGAGGAGCTGGGGCGACGTGGCGCAATGCCACTGGCCGGGAGCGGCGGAGGGAGACGTGGCAACGCTCGATTGGCCAGAGCGAGGTGTCCGGCGGACATGTCCGGCGTGGATGGACATGTCCGGCGACGCGAGGAGGAAGACTGCTAGGGTTCATCCGCGAATTTCAGGGGGAGGGGAGTGATTTATAGGTAGAGGGAGCTAGGAGATTCCAAATGGGGAGCAGTTTTTGGCCACGCGATCGTGATCGAAGGACCGAGAGCATGGAGGAGAGTTAGATGGGTTTTGGGCCACTTTGGAAGGGGTGTTGGGCTGCAAGACAAAAGAGGCTTAGCGGGCTACGCAGTTAACCGTTGGAGTATCTAACGACCTCCAAATGGCACGAAACTTGACAGGCGGTCTACCGGTGCTATACCAAGGCCGCTTGGCAAACCTCGGGCCATTCCGAGAAAGTTTAACACCCGCACACGAAACAAGGTCTGAGAGGGGCGACGGGGCACGCGCGAGAGGTCCGGACTCCGAACGGATGCAAGTTTTGAAAAACATGCGGATGAAATGCAGATGATGACATGGAAAAATGCAACACGCAAGCAAAAGACATGGCAACGACGGCGAATAACTGGCAGACACCTGGCGCAACGAATCCGGGGCGTTGCAACGGGCGTCTGCCATTTTTTCCCGTGACCCCGTATAGCCCGTTCACGGGTCCGTGTAAGGGTCCGTGTATGTGTGGTGTGCCTCGTACGTGGTTTTGCCCAGTTTTCCATGGCGCACATCCACTTCCGTCCATGATGGGCGTCAGCCATTTTTTCCCGTGACCCCGTATAGCGCGTTCATGGGTCCGTGTAAGGGTCCGTGTACATGGGGTGTGCCTCGTACCTGGTTTTGCCCAGTTTTCCATGGCACACGTCCATTTCTGTCCACGACAGCAGTTGGCAATTCTTTCCCATGTCCCCGTATAGCCCATTCACGGGTCCGTTTAAGAGTCCGTGTAGGTGGGGTGTGCCTCGTACCTGGTTTTGCCCAGTTTTCCATGGCGCACATCGACTGTTGTCCACGACGGGCGTCGGTCACTTTTTTCTGTGTCCCCGTATAATCCGTTCACGGGTCTCTGTAAGGGACCGTGTACGTGGGATGTGCTAGGTACGTGGCTTTTCCCACTTTTCTATGGCTTGCGTCCACTTCCGTCCACGACGGGCGTCAGGCACTTTTTTCCCGTGTCCCCGTATAACCCGTTCACAGGTCAGTGTCAGGGTCCGTGTACGTGGGGTGCGCCTTGTACGTTGTTCCGCCCAGTATTCCATCGCGCGCGTCCACTTCCGTCCATGATGGGCGTCTGCCATTTTTTT
>NC_057810.1:117544683-117545577 GCF_018294505.1 Triticum aestivum
CTTTTTCCCCGTGTCCCCATATAGCACGTTTAGAGGTCCGTGTAGGGTTCGTGTATGTGGGGTGTGCCACATACGTGGCTTTGCCCAGTTTTCATGTCTTTCGTCCACTTCTGTCCATGACGGGCATCTGGCACTTTTTCCCCGTGTCCTCGTATAGCCTGTTCACGGGTCCGTGTAAAGGTCCGTGTACGTTGGATGTGCCTCATACGTGGTTTTGCCTAGTTTTCCATGGCGCGTGTCCACTTCCATCCACGACAGGCGTCAGCCATTCTTTCCTGTCTCCCCATATAGCCCGTTCAAGGTTCGATGTAAGGGTCCGTGTACGTGAGGTGTGCCTCGTATGTGGTTTTTCCCAGTTTTCCATCGCTCGCGTCCACTTCTGTCCACGACGGGCGTCGGTCACTTTTTCTCGTGTCCCCATATAGCATATTCATGGGTCCGCGTAGGGTCCGTGTACGTGGGGTGTACCACGTACGTGGTTTTGCCCACTTTTCTATGGCTTGCGTCCACTTCCGTCCACGACGGGCGTCGGGCAATTTTTTCCCGAGTCCCCGTATAGCACGTTCACGGGTCCGTGTAAGGGTCTGTGTACGTGGGATGTGCCTCATACGTGGTTTTTCCAAGTTTTCCATGGAGCGCGTCCACTTCCGTCCATAACGGGCGTCGACCATTCTTTCCCGTTTCCCCATATAGCCCGTTCAAGGGTCCGTGTAAGGGTCCATGTACGTGGGGTGTGCCGTGTACGTGGTTTTGCCCAGTACTCCATGGCACGCATCCCCTTCTGTCCATGATGGTCATTGGCACTTTTTTCCCGTGTCCCCGTATAACCCGTTCACGGGTCCGTGTAAGCGTCCGTGTACGTGGGGTGTGCCTTGTACGTGGTTTCGCCTAGTT
>NC_057810.1:117546662-117547782 GCF_018294505.1 Triticum aestivum
TCGGCCATTTTTTCCCGTGACCTCGTATAGCCCGTTCACGGGTCCGTGTAAGGGTTCGTGTATGTGGGGTGTGCCTTGTACGTGGTTTTGCCCTGTTTTCCATGGCGCATCTCCACTTCTGTCCACGACGGCCGTTGGCAATTCATTCCTGTGTCCCCTGTAGCCCGTTCACAGGTCTGTGTACGGTCCGTGTACGTGGGGTGTGCCACGTACGTGGTTTTGCCCAGTTTTCCATGGCGCGCATCTAGTTCCGTCAACGACAGGTATCAGGCACTTTTTCCCCGTGTCCCCGTATAGCCCATTCACGGGTCCATGTAAGGGTCCATGTACGTGGGGTGTGCCACGTATGTGGTTTTGCCCACTTTTCTATGGCTTGTGTCCACTTCCATCCACAACGGGTGTCGGGCACTTTCTTCCCGTGTCCCCATATAACCTGTTCACGGGTCAGTGTACGTGGGGTGCGCCTCATACGTTTGCCATGTTTTCCCGTGACGCCGTATAGCCCGTTCACGGGTCCATGTAAGGGTCCGTGTACGTGGGGTGTGCCTCGTACGTGGTTTGCCCTGTTTTCCATGGCGCGTGTCCACTTCTGTCCACGACGGCAGTTGGCAATTCTTTCCCGTGTCCCTGTATAGCCCGTTCACAGGTCCATATAAGGGTCCGTGTATGTGGGGTATGCCTCGTACATGGTTTTTCCCAGTTTTCCATGGCGCGTGTCCACTTCTGTCCACAACGGGCGTCGGTCACCTTTTTCCCATGTCCTTGTATAGCCCGTTCACGGGTCCGTTTACGGGTCCGTGTATGTAAGGTGTGCTACGTACGTGGTTTTGCCCAGTTGTCCATGGCTTGCGTCCACTTCTGTCCACAACGCGCGTCGGCCACTTTATCCCTATGTCCCCGTATAGCCCGTTCACGGGTCCGTGTAAGGGTCCATGTACGTGGGATGTGCCTCGTACGTGGTTTTGCTCAGTTTTCCATGCCGCGCGTCCACTTCCGTCCATGACGGGCATCAGCCATTCTTTCCCATGTCCCCATATAGCCCGTTCAAGGTTCCGTGTGCGTGGGGTGTGCCTCGTACGTGGATTTGCCCAGTTTTCCATGGTGCGTGTCCACTTCTGTC
>NC_057810.1:117548855-117549416 GCF_018294505.1 Triticum aestivum
TTTCCATGGCGCGTGTCCACTTCTGTCCACGACGGCCGTTGGCAATTCTTTCCTGTGTCCCCGTATAGCCCGTTCATGGGTCCATGTAGGGTCCGTGTACGTGGGGTGTGCCACGTAGGTGGTTTTGCCCAGTTTTCCAAGGCACACGTCCACTTCCGTCAACAACGGGTGTCGGGCACTTTTTCCCCATGTCCTCATATAGCCCGTTCACGGTCCGTGTAAGGGTCTGTGTACGTGGGGTGTGCCACGTACGTGGTTTTGCCCACTTTTCTATGGCTTGCTTCCACTTCCGTCCATGACGGTTGTCGGGCACTTTCTTCCAGTGTCCCTGTATGACCCGTTCACGGGTCAGTGTACGTGGGGTGCGCCTCGTACGTGGTTTCGCCCAGTATTCCATGGCACGCGTCCACTTCCGTCCACGACGGGCATCTGCCATTTTTTCCCGTGCCCCCGTATTGCCCGTTCACTGGTCCGTGTATGGGTCCGTGTATGTGGGGTGTGCCTCGTACGTGGTTTTGCCTTGTTTTCCATGGCGCGTGTCCACTTCTGTCCACGACGGCC
>NC_057810.1:117550353-117552275 GCF_018294505.1 Triticum aestivum
CGTACATGGTTTTGCCCTGTTTTCTATGGCGCGTGTCCACTTCTCTCCACGACGGCCATTCACAATTCATTCCCGTGTCCCCTGTAGCCCGTTCACGGGTCCGTGTAGGGTCCGTGTACATGGGGTGTGCCACGTACGTGGTTTTGCCCCGTTTACCATGGCGCGCGTCCAGTGCCGTCAACGACGGGTGTCGGGCACTTTTTCCCCGTGTCCCCGTATAGCCCTTTCACGGGTCCGTGTAGGGGTCCGTGTACATGGGGTGTGCCACGTACGTGGTTTTACCCACTTTTCTATGGCTTGTGTCCACTTCCGTCCATGACGGGCGTCGGGCACTTTCTTCCCGTGTCCCCGTATAACCTGTTCACGGGTCAGTGTACGTGGGGTGCGCCTCGTACATGGTTTCACCAAGTATTCCATGGAGCGCCTCCACTTCCGTCCACGACGGGCGTCTGCCATTTTTTCCCGTGACCTCGTATATTGAGTTCATGGGTCCATGTAAGGGTCCGTGTACGTGGGGTGTACCTCGTACGTGGTATGCCCTGTTTTCCATGGCGCGTGTCCACTTCTGTCAAGGACGGCAGTTGGCAATTCTCTCCCCTGTCCCCGTATAGCCTGTTCATGGGTCCGTGTAATGGTCCGTGTATGTGGGGTATGCCTCATACGTGGTTTTTCCTAGTTTTCCATGGTGCGCGTCCACTTTTGTCCACAACGGGCGTCGGTCACTTTTTTCCCATGTCCCTGTATAGCCCGTTCACGGGTCCGTGTAAGGATCCGTGTACGTAAGGTGTGCTACGTACGTGGTTTTGCCTAGTTGTCCATGGCTTGTGTCCACTTCCGTCCATGATGCGCGTCGGGCACTTTATCCCAGTGTCCCCGTATAGCCTGTTCACGGGTCTATGTAAGGGTCCGTGTACGTGGGATGTACCTCGTACGTGGTTTTGCCTAGTTTTCCATGGCACGTGTCCACTTCCGTCCACGACGGGCGTTGTCCATTCTTTCCCATGTCCCCATATAGCCCGTTCAAGGTTCCGTGTACGTGGGGTGTGCCTCGTACATGGTTTTGCCCAGTTCTCCATGGCACGCGTCCACTTCTGTCCACGACGGCCGTTGGCACTTTTTTCCTGTGTCCCCGTATAACCCGTTCACGGGTCCGTGTAAGGGTCCGTGTACGTGGGGTGTGCCTCATACGTGGTTTTGCCCAGTTCTCCATGGAACACGTCCACTTCTGTCCACGACGGCCATTGGCACTTTTTTCCCATGTCTCCGTATAGCCCGTTCACGGGTCCTTGTAAGGGTCCGTGTACGTGGGGTCTGCCTCGTACGTGGTTTTGCCCACTTTTCTATGTCTTGCGTCCACTTCCGTCCACGACGGGTGTCAAGCACTTTTTTCCCGTGTCCCCGTATAACCCGTTCACGGGTCCGTGTACGAGGGGTGCACCTCGTACGTGGTTTCACCCAGTATTCCATGGTGCGCGTCCACTTCCATCCACGACGGGCGTTTGCCATTTTTTCCTGTGACCCCATATAGCCCGGTCACGGGTCCGTGTACATGGGGTGTGGCTCGTACGTGGTTTTGCCCAATTTTCCATGGCGCGCGTCCACTTCCGTCCATGATGGGCGTCGGCCATTTTTCCCGTGTACTCGTATAGCCCGTTCACGGATCCGTGTAAGGGTCCGTGTACGTGGGGTGTGCCTCGTACGTGGTTTTGCCCTGTTTTCCATTGCGCATCCACTTCTCTCCACGACGGCTGTTGGCAATTCCTTCCTGTGTACCCTGTAGCCCGTTCATGGGTCCGTGTAGGGTCCGTGTACATGGGGTGTGCCACATACGTGGTTTTGCCCAGTTTTCCATGGCGCGCGTCCAGTGCCGTCAACGACGGGTGTCGGGCACTTTTTCCCCGTGTCCCCGTATAGCCCTTTCA
>NC_057810.1:117554054-117555002 GCF_018294505.1 Triticum aestivum
GTCAGTATACATGGGGTGCGCCTCGTACGTGGTTTCGCCCAGTATTCCATGGCGCGCGTCCACTTCCGTCCACGACGGGCGTCTGCCATTTTTTCACGTGCCCCCGTATAGCCCGTTCACGGGTCCGTGTAAGGGTCCGTGTACATGGGGTGCGCCTCGTACGTGGTTTTGCCTTGTTTTCCATGGCACGATTCCACTTCTGTCCATGAAGGCCGTTGTCAATTCTTTCCCGTGTCCCCGTATAGCCCGTTCACGGGTTCGTGTAGGGTCTGTGTACGTGGGGTGTGCCACGTACGTGGTTTTGCCTAGTTTTCTATGGCTTGCGTCCACTTCCGTCCACGACGGGCGTCGGGCACTTTCTTCCCGTGTCCCCGTATAACCTGTTCATGGGTCAGTGTACGTGGGGTGCGCTTCATACGTGGCTTCGCCCAGTATTCCATTGCGGGCGTCCACTTCCGTCCATGACATGCGTCTGCCATTTTTTCCCGTGACCCCATATAGCCTGTTCACAGGTCCGTGTAAGGGTCCGTGTACGTGGGGTGTGCCTCGTACGTGGTTTGCCCTATTTTCCGTGGCGCGTGTTCACTTTTGTCCACGACGGCAGTTGGCAATTCTTTCCCGTGTCCCTGTATAGCCCGTTCACGGATCCGTGTAAGGGTCCGTGTATGTGCGGTATGCCTCGTATGTGGTTTTGCCCAGTTTTCCATGGCGCGCGTCCACTTCTGTCCACAACGGGCGTCGGTCACTTTTTTCCCATGTCCCCATATAGCCCGTTCACAGGTCCATGTAAGGATCCGTGTACGTAAGGTGTGCTACGTACGTGGTTTTTGCCCAGTTGTCCATGGCTTGCGTCCACTTCCGTCCATGACGCGCGTCGGGCACTTTATCCCTATGTCCCCGTATAGTCCGTTCACGGGTCCGTGTACGTGGGATGTGCCTCGTACGTGG
>NC_057810.1:117556708-117557918 GCF_018294505.1 Triticum aestivum
GGTTTTGCCCAATTTTCAATGGCGCGCGTCCACTTCTGTCCACAACGGGCGTCGGTGACTTTTTTCCCATGTCCCGGTATAGCCCGTTCGTAGGTCCGGGTATGGATCCATGTACGTAAGGTGTGCTACGTACGTGGTTTTGCCCAGTTGTCCATGGCTTGCGTCCACTTCCGTCCATGACGCGCGTCAGGCACTTTATCCCGGTGTCCCCGTATAGCCCGTTCACGGGTCCGTGTAAGGGTCCGTGTACATGGGGTTTGCCATGTACGTGGTTTTGCCCACTTTTCTATGACTTGCGTCCACTTCCGTCCACGATGGGCGTCGGGCACTTTTTTCCTGTGTCCCCGTATAACCCGTTCACGGGTCAATGTAAGGGTCCGTGTACGTGGGGTGCGCCTCGTACGTGGTTTCGCCCAGTATTCCATGGCGCGCGTCTACTTCCGTCCACAACGGGCGTCTGCCATTTTTTCCCGTGATCCCGTTTAGCCCATTCACGGGTCCATGTAAGGGACCGTGTACGTGGTGTGTTCCTCGTACGTGGTTTTGCCTAGTTTTCCAGGGCGCGCGTCCACTTCCGTCCATGATGGGCGTCTGCCATTTTTTCCCGTAACCCCAGATAGCCCGTTCAGGGGTCCGTGTAAGGGTCAGTGTATGTGGGGTGTGCCTCGTACGTGGTTTTGCCTTGTTTCCATGGCACGTGTCCACTTCCGTCCATAACGGGTGTTGGCCTGGTACGTGGTTTTGCCCACTTTTCCATGCTTTAGGTCCACTTCCGTCCACTTTGTCGGGCACTTTCTTCCCGTGTCCCCGTATAACCTGTTCATGGGTCAGTGTACGTGGGGTGCGCTTCGTACGTGGCTTCGCCCAGTATTCCATTGCGTGCGTCCACTTCCGTCCATGACATGCGTCTGCCATTTTTTCCCGTGACCCCATATAGCCTGTTCACGGGTCCGTGTAAGGGTCCGTGTACGTGGGGTGTGCCTCGTACGAGGTTTGCCCTGTTTTCCATGGCGCGTGTCCACTTTTGTCCACGACGGCAGTTGGCAATTGTTTCCCGTGTCCCCGTATAGCCCGTTCGCGGGTCCGTGTAAGGGTCCGTGTACGTGGGGTATGCCTCGTATGTGGTTTTGCCCAATTTTCAATGGCGCGCGTCCACTTCTGTCCACAACGGGCGTCGGTGACTTTTTTCCCATGTCCCGGTATAGCCCGT
>NC_057810.1:117558609-117570058 GCF_018294505.1 Triticum aestivum
GCCTTGTTTCCATGGCACGTGTCCACTTCCGTCCATAACGGGTGTTGGCCTGGTACGTGGGGTGTGCCAGGTACGTGGTTTTGCCCACTTTTCCATGCTTTAGGTCCACTTCCGTCCATGACGCGCGTCATGCACTTTTTTCCCGTGTCCCTGTATAACCCGTTCACGAATCAGTGTATGGGTCCGTGTATGTGGTGTGCGCCTCGTACGTGGTTTCGCCCAGTATTCCATGGTGTGCGTCCACTTCCGTCCATGACGGGTGTCTGCCATTTTTTCCCATGACCCCATATAGCCCATTCACGGGTCCGTGTAAAGGTCCATGTACGTGGGATGTGCCTCGTACGTGGTTTTGCCCAGTTTTCCATTGCGCGCGTCCACTTCCGTCCACGACGGACGCCCCAGAAGACTTCCAGCTATTCCGAGCTTTGCCGTTTGTTTTATTTGCTTTTTGCATTGCATCATCTCATCATGCCATCATGTCATTTAATTTTAAAAACTCATCTAAATAAAATCGTATGGATCTTCGGTCCATTTAAATCGAGGGAAGGGTGACTTCTCTTTATAACATATCCTCCCAATATTAGGGAGCTATTATAGAATATTCCATTGATGTGGAATTACCTTTGACACACTTGCAAAATAATTCCTCATGCATTTGTTATCTCACTTCTTGACCTCAAACTTTGTCCAATAAATTATTTCATCATTTTCTGGAGCCCCACCGAAATCCTCAACATTTTTGGACCTTCCTTTTATCAAGTCCTAGTTCAAACCCATTTGAATTAAATTGAAACGAGTTTGAATTTACATTTTTCAATCATGCCTCTTTTATTTTCCTAGATCGAGCTCATTTTTGCGAGTTCGGGAAAATAATCCCCATGCCCAAACTCTCCTCCTAGACTTTCTTTTCTTCTCCTTTTTTTTCTTTTCTGCTAAGAGTTTAGAGAGAGAGAGATGCAGCCAGCCGACCAGTCCGCAGCTCGGCCTAGCCTGCAGCGCCGGCCCTCCTCAGCCCAACTCTCCTTAACCCTAGTCGATCCCCCGATCCAATCTCTCCCTCTCGTTTTCCCCTCAGCGCCTTCACCTACCCTCGCTCCCGTGGCCACTCCCCTCGATCCCCTCCTTCCTCCTAATGCCGCCATAGAGAGAGGGCAGTGCCGCGCCCTCGTCTTGATCCCCACGCTTGCACGCCTCCGCCTCCAGTGCCAGACCTCGGGTTCCGCCCTCGTCGAAGAAGCGGACCAGGCCGGACCTCCTCTACGCCCGATCTCTCCTTCTCCTCGCCTGTGACCCGAGCTATGCGCTCACGGCCGCGCCATGGCCGCCTCACTCTGCTGTAGTCGCGCCCTTAGGTCTCCGTGCCTCGCGCACCAGCTCACCGTTGCTTCTGCTCCCCTTGCCGAAGCCCGCGCCAATGCCAGTGCCCAGCATGTGCGTCGTCTGGACCGCGCCCTGCTGCCGCTGCTCATCTCGCGTGCAGTCATCCGCATCCCTAGCCTCCTCGCCGGTTACCTACAGTTTTAGTAGACCCCGCGCGCCCTCTCCTTCCCTTCTGCCTCGAGTCCGAGCTTGAGCCCTACCCGACGCTGCCATGGACAACCACCTCGCCTGCATCCTCTTGTCGGCCCTCTATCTGCCTGCTGCCATTCTGCCATCTCCGACCTCTGCGTTCTGTGTCTCCTTGCCGTTTCGTGAGAACAAGAATCACCATCGCCAAGTTCATCAACGGTGACCATACGAACCGCCAAGTTCATCTATGATCCATCAAGACCATCGTGTTGCACGTCAACATGAGTACTACCACGGATGGCTACCTCCAGATGGATTAGTCAAGTTCCGCTTCAACAAGTGTACCTTTGCGTCTTGGATTCGCCAAGTACCGCACCGGACACCAAGTACCTCTACCAACGACCCCGGACAGCTACGAAAATGTGTACCACTACTTCCACTACCGTCGCGAGAATGACTACTTCCACTATGGCCTGTGTACCACTACTTCCTTCGAGGAACTCGATCCGCCCCAAAACGCACGCTTCGAAGGTATAACCCGAGACGACTGTGATGAGATGCCCTTGCATGTGTGAGATGTACCACTTGTTTGCACCGTGTCCATGTGTGAGACGTCCCCCCTTGCTTTCGTTGACCGTTCCGAGACCAATCGGGTTTTCGCTTCCCTCTTGAGCCTGACCACCTAACCCCTCTTGCCAGCTCTCACACCCCTCGTGTGCGTCCGAAAGTTGTCCCGGACCCGACCCGGGTAGTCGTTACCTTTGAGTCCGGATCATCCCCTAACATCTCTATTTTCTTTGTTGGACTCTCCTAAGCTATATTTCTCGACCGTTCGATTTTGATCGGAGGGTTCGATTAACCCCCTAAACAAAACCCACTTGCTATATAAATAGTCTAACCCTAATTTTTAGGAGAGCCATCACATCCTTCCTATTCTGCGCCGCCACTCCATCGAGTCCCCCTGGGATCTCTACTCCCGATCCCCCAACCAACCACCAGCCTGATCCTCCCTCCTTCCTCGTTTTCCCCAGCCGGCCAATCCCCACCGGAGCTTCCTCCGCCTACGAGCACCACCAGCAGATGAGTGCCCCGAGATCCCTGCTCCCTTTCCCTCCTGCTTCTATCTCTCTCCCTCTCATTCCTCTGTCTCTCTGTTGTTCGAACAGGAGCCCCATGACGTCGCAATGGATGGCTGCAGCACGAGCTCGTCCGTCCCCGCAAACAAAAGCATCTCGCGCATCTCCGGCGACTAGGCGCCATCTCTGCCCCAAGCTCTACTCCTCCCTTGCCTTTGCTCCATCGGGAGAAGACCACGCCAGCCTCCTCTCGCCCCGAGGGGCTCCTCGAGCACCTCGTCCTCAAAAACGGCAAATTCGTCGCTGCCAAGACCTTGCCTCGCCAGATTCACCTCCTCCGCCTAGGGCCCCGACGACTAAGACCCTCCCCGTCGCGCAGCCCTTCACCGGAGTCCCAGCCACATCAGGCCGCCACTCCGTCCCCTGTTCTCGTCGCGCCGGCCTCCGCTTGCTCTTCGTCGGGCAGGGACTCGCTCGTTCCAGCAAGGTTCCAGCGCCATGGCCTTCCCCACCTCTGCCCGAGCGCCTCCAGGACCTCGTCTGCCCCGCCGCATCGCCGAATCCGGCCACCAGGACCCTCCAGCGCCGCCGCTTCTTTCCTCCTGCCATCGCGCCCCTTCCTCCTCTTCTTCGAGGACGAGCCAGGCACCTGCGTTGACTTCTCATCACGAGGCTCCTGCCGACCCCGTCCGCATCGCCAAGCCCAGCAGACGCATCCAGATCAGCCGGCGAGCGAACCCCTCTGCTCTAGTTGGCCTTTTAGCCCATGGTGAGCCACCCCAAGCCCAGCTCCCCAGCAAATTTCGGGCCGATCTGGTTTTTTTACAAATATGTGATTTTAGCTATTTTTCCAGGAACTGCAGTTTTACAGAAAAACCCTCATGTTCATGCATGTTATAACTAGTTAACCATGCATCGGTTTAAAATGTTTTATATATGTAAAATGCTTAGAATTTTGTGTAGAATAATAATTTGCCACTTTCATCCTTGTTAAATATGCTTAAAATGCTGTGATCTATCATATGTTTGTTCCGGCTTATTCTGCAAGCCAAATCCTTTGTTTTGTTTTATGTGTAGTATTCGAGTTGCTTCGAAGTCAAATGTTGAATCCATACCATTCCTAAACGGTGTTCTCATATTGCTATGTGAATACTAATCTTTCTTGATCATCGAGGTCGTCATATCAATTCTTTTCCAACCGGCGTGCTTCTTTTCAAGTGGATCCGATCTTTTCAACATCCGCAAGATCATCTCTAAGTTTTCTCAACGGTGTTTCTTCCTCCGTCCCAAGTTTCCTTTGTTTTTTTCCTGCCATCCCACCCTTTTCTTCAAGGACTGATATATCTTAATCAAGTATCCATTTTATGGATGTGAAGTTTCTCCATTTTTCCCCGTCAATGTTCTTATCGGGTGATTCTCAGGAAGATAATAACGGAGCTTTGAGTTCATCATTCATTGTTATTTTCTTCTCCGGTGGATTTAATTCAAGCTTTCGGTGTTGATCATATGCCTTTCCTCATTTCAAATGTTTTTCCATGTCGGTGCACCTCTTAATTGTTCACCTCTCTCTATTCTTATCCGGAGTGCTCAAGATATCTCAGAAGATTCATGTTTCCATTCTTAATCCGTTCAAGTTATTTCGAGGTTGATATCTAGTTCAAGCCATTTAAATCAACCGGTGCAACCTCTCTTTAAAATTGTTCAACGGTGTTTTCTTTTGAGCGGGCCCTAACCCATAGGTATTTTCCCAGGATCTTACCTGACTCTTCTAATTTATCCGGAGCAATTTCCAAAGTCTTCCGAAGTTTGATGTAAGAATGAATTTTCATCAGTCATATGCCTTGTCCAAGATCGCTTTCAAATTCTTTTCATCTTTGGTTCTACCTTTCCTCTTTTTCATTATCCCGGAGTTTCTCAACAATTTTGGTGGTGTTTTCCGTCGTCATTTGAAGACCGAAGAAGAGTTTTTCCTCTAAATCTTGCCCGTTCTCTCGAAGACTCGCGGTTCGAGTTTCATGTTATCCTCTCGAATTATTCCATTTGTCAGAGATTCCTTTTCTTACTCATCCGGATCATGATAGAAGTTGTTTTTCCCGTTTCTTTTCAACAAAGGCCATCATTTCTGAATATTACTCATTCTCAGCTTTCAGCTGTTGTTCTCCAAATCTTACCGGTGAATCATTCAAATATCCTCTAATCAGTTCATGTTTTCTTTGTTCTCATGTATCTAAATCCCTTCAAGTATCTTCATTCGTTTTCAAACTCTTTCTAGTGAATTGTGCCTTTGCTATGTTCATTTTCAATTCTTACGGTGGTTCATTAAAGATTTCTCTTCCTTCGTCATTGTATCAATTCATTCATTCATTCGTTGTTTCCAAATCCCACCGGTGGCTCCATCAATACCTTCTCAAGTTCGCGCTATATCTCTTTTGATCCTTTCTAAGTGAATAAGTAGTATGCCAAATCCATTGATTGTCATCAATTTAATTTTATGAAGGATAAGCATACAATAAATCTTATTCTTATTTCCTTGAGGTGATTCAATTCTTTTCTTTTCCGGAGTTCCAAGTTTTCCGCATTATCTCGTTACGAAGCTCCATCTAAATCATCGCAAGGCTTCACCTTGTGTTTTCAACTTCTCTTTCTTTTTATCATCCTTTTATTACCGGAGTTCTTCATGGAGGCTCTACATGATGGTTCATCAAGGATTCCTTTCATTCTCATTTTGTTCTTCAAGATTTCTCTCGAAGTTATGATCCGCCAAGCTATACTCAAAATTAAACATGGTGCTCAACACATGTTTTGTTTTGAGGCGTTCAAGTATTCTTCTTCTTGCATTTAGAAGTGCAATTCCTTCTACCTTATCTCTTGAGGTGGTGTTATGTCATTCTTGACAATTTGAGTTCGTGTTTCATGATTCACATGTTGTCAAGAATGAGGTATTTTAAATCCATCAACCTCATTGTTGGAGTTATCTTGTGTCATATTTCACCTAAAGCCTTCCCTAAGGATTGTTGCTTTTGTGGTGATTATCAATGATTCAAGTTATCTCTCTATAATCTTGGTGTAAGAAATTTTTCATCTCGTCGGTGTTATCAATTATATTATTTGTTCCGTAGTGGCAGAATTTCACCTCAAGTTTTGAGATGTCTACATAAGCCCACGAGGATCATATCCTTTCGTTGTTGGTTTTCCAACGACTCCATTATAACCTTCTTGGAAGGATGCTTTCCAAGCTCATTTGTGGCAGAAGTTGGCATTTTCTCCTCCATTCTGTTATTCCAATGATCTATCTTCTATTCTTTCTTCCGGAGGCATTGTGATGTTGCTCTCTTCGCTCATCATCTCGAATTGTGAGGATCATGTTCTTTTCGTGCTTAGCCATTTAATCGGAGTGTCATGTCCTCTTTCCAAGTTCTTCCCGTTTGGTCAAGTTTTGCTTCTCCTTTCTACCGGAGTGCTGCCTGCATTCTTTCGTTCTTGTTCCTTGTTTATCTCGTTTCAACCAGAGCGGGTTCAATTCCTTCTTGTCCATTGTACTCGTCATTCATAGCTTTGCAACCTCCAAGGTTCAAATGGTGTTCCTTGTTTCTATTTTTCTACCGCAGTGCTCTCATTCGGTGTTGATCATATGACTCAAGTTTTCAACCACTCAAGGACCGTGGTTTCACTCGTTTGTCAAAGAAGCAACTTAGTTTACCTCTTATCTTTCTCTTCCTTTTCTCTCCGGTGCCATCCTAGATCTCGGGACGAGATCCTCTCGTAGTGGTGGAGTGTTGTAACACCCCGGATGCAACTTTCCAAATTCGTAACTCCAACTCCTGCCTTTTCCGGAGATGCGATATGATCTTTCCTTCGTGGTTGGGTTTTTGTCTTTTGTTTTGCATTTTATTCATGTCATGCATCTCATCTCATAGCATTGCATTTGCATGTTTTCATAAAGCTTGCACCCGTTCTTAGTTGTCGCGTCCCCCCTTGCTTTCGTTGACCGTTCCGAGACCAATCGGGTTTTCGTATCCCTCTTGAGCCTGACCACCTAACCCCTCTTGCCAGCTCTCAAACCCCTCGCGTGCGTCGGAAAGTTGTCCCGGACCCGACCCGGGCAGTCGTTACCTTTGAGTACGGATCATCCCCTAACATGTCTAAAACATCTCTATTTTCTTTGTTGGACTCTCCTAAGCTATATTTCTCGACCGTTCGATTTTGATCGGAGGGTTCGATTAACCCCCTAAGCAAAATCCACTTGCTATATAAATAGTCTAACCCTAATTTTTAGGAGAGCCGTCCCATCCTTCCTATTCCGCGCCGGCACTCCATCGAGTCCCCCTCGGGATCTCCCCTCCCGATCCCCCAACCAACCACCAGCCTGCTCCTCCCTCCTTCCTCGTTTTCCCCAGCCGTCCAATCCCCACCGGAGCTTCCTCCGCCTACGAGCACCAGCCCCAGCTCGTCCGTCCCTGCAAACAAAAGCATCTCGCGCGTCTCCGGTGACTAGGCGCCATCTTCGCCCCAAGCTCTGCTCCTCCCTTGCCTCTACTCCATCGGGACAAGACCACGCCAGCCTCCTCTCGCCCCGAGGGGCTCCCCGAGCACCTCGTCCTCGACGCCGGTAAATTCGCCGCCGCCAAGACCTTGCGTCGCCAGATTCACCTCCTCCGCCCAGGGCCCGGACGACCAAGACCCTCCCCGTCGCGCAGCCCTTCACCGGAGTCCCAGCCGCATCAGGCCACCACTGCGTCCCCTGCTTCCCGTCACGCTGGCCTCCCCTTCCTCTTCGTCGGGCAGGGACTCGCTCGTTCTAGCAAGGTTCCAGCGCCATGGCCTTCCCCACCTCTGCCCGAGCGCCTCCAGGACCTCGTCTGCCCCGCCGCGTCGCCGAATCCGGCCACCAGGACCCTCCAGCGCCGCTGCTTCCTTCCTCCTGCTGTTGTGCCCCTTCCTCCTCTGCTCCGAGGACGAGCCAGGCCCCCGTGTTGACTTCTCGTCGCGAGGCTCCTGCCGACCCCGTCCGTATCGCCAAGCCCAGCAGACGCATCCAGATCTGCCGGCCCGCGAACCCCTCTGCTCCAGTTGGCCTTTTAGCCCATGGTGAGCCACCCCAAGCCCAGCTCCCCAGCAGATTTCGGCCCGATCTGTTTTTTAACAAATATGTGATTTTAGCTATTTTTCCAGGAACTGTATTTTTACAGAAAAACCCTCATGTTCATGTATGTTATAACTAATTAACCATGCGTTGGTTTAAAATGTTTTATATATGTAAAATGCTTAGAATTTTGTGTAGATTAATAATTTGCCACTTTCATCCATGTTAAATATGCTTAAAATGTTGTTTGTTTAATTTTGCTTAAATAATTTGCTAGAATGATTTATTTCATAACTAAATAACCATAGCTCGGAATTAAATGTTCTTTATATGTAAATGGGGTGGAAAAATGCCTAGTTTAACATGGTTGACTTTATTTTCCTGTTTAACAACCTTAAAATATGCTTTAGGGCAGAACAGTACCAAATCTAAAATATGCACATGAGGATTTTTCGGAATTGTTGTTTTGTTGTTCCTGCCTCATTTAAACTTGCCTAGATAGGTAGTTTTATTAAGTTTCACCTCTTGCCATGTTAATCAACATTTAATATTGTAGGGTACCTAAACGGGAGCTAACTAAATATGTCAATGTGGTGTTTCGTCAATATGCAACTCGTTGCATATTGAGCTCCACTTAATTTGTAGTGTTTTTTGTTGCACTTTGCCATGCCATGCCATGCACCTTTAAACCGGACATGCATCATGCTTGTTTGTGCATCATGCCATGTTTATGCTTGTGCATTTGCCATGTTGTTTGTTTCTTTCCGGTGTTGCTTCTTAGTTCCAGTAATGTTGCGATTGTGAGGATTCGTTCGACTACTCTCGTTCGTCTTCTTCATGGACTCGTTCTTCTTCCTAGCGGGATTTCAGGCAAGATGACCGCTACCCTGGATCTCACTACTATCATTGCTATGCTAGTCGCTTCGTTCTACCGCTATGCTGCGCTACCTATTATTTGCTCCTCAAGCCTCCCAAATTGCAATGTCAGCTTCTAACCTTTTGCACCCTTCCTAGCAAACCATTGTTTGGCTATGTTACCGCTTTTGCTCAGCCCCTCTTATAGCGTTGTTAGTTGCAGGTGAAGTTGAAGATTGCCCCATGGTGGACAGGATTATGTTGGGATATCACAATATCTCTCATACTATTAATGCATCTATATACTTGGTAAAGGGTGGAAGACTCGGCCTTATGCCTGGTGTTTTGTTCCACTCTTGCCACCCTAGTTTCCGTCATACCAGTGTTATGTTCCCGGATTTTGCGTTCCTTACGCGCTTGGGTGATTTATGGGACCCCCTTGACAGTTCGCTTTGAATAAAACTCCTCCGGCAAGGCCCAACATTGGTTTTACCATTTGCTTCACCTAGCCCTTTTTCCCTTGGGTTTCCGGAGCCCGGGTCATCTTTATTTTAGCCCCCCCCGGGCCAATGCTTGTCCAAGTGTTGGTCCAAACCGAGCGATGTCCGGCGCCCCCTGGGCAATCAGGGTCTATGCCAACCCGACGTCTAGCTCATCCGGTGTGCCCTGAGAATGAGATATGTGCAGCTCCTATCGGGATTTGTCGGCACAGCGGGAGGTCATGCTGGTCTTGTTTTACCATTGTCGAAATGTCTTGTAAACCGGGATTCCGAGTCTGATCGGGTCTTCCTGGGAGAAGGTATATCCTTCATTGATCGCGAGAGCTTATCATGGGCTAAGTTGGGACACCCCTGTAGGGTATAAACTTTCGAAAGCCGTGCCCGCGGTTATGGGCAGATGGGAATTTGTTAATGTCCGGTTGTAGATAACTTGACACCAGATCCGAATTAAAACACATCAACCGTGTGTGTAGCCATGATGGTCTCTTTTTGGCGGAGTCCGGGAAGTGAACACGGTTTTTGGGTTATGTTTGACGTAAGTAGGAGTTCAGGATCACTTCTTGACCATTGCTAGCTTCACGACCGTTCCGTTTGCTCTCTTCTCGCTCTTATGTGCGTATGTTAGCCACCATATATGCTTAGTCGCTGCTGCAACCTCACAACTTTACCCCTTCCTTTCCCTTTAAGCTTTGCTAGTCTTGATACCCATGGTAATGGGATTCCTGAGTCCTCGTGGCTCACAGATTACTACAACAACAGTTGCAGGTACAGGTCATGCGATGATCTTCACGCGAGAGCAATGTTTGCTTGTTTTGGAGTTCTTCTGCTGCTTCTTCAATCAGGGAATAGGTTCCAGGTCGGCAGCCTGGGCTAGCAGGGTGGATATTGTTTGAGTTTCTGTTTATGTTTCATCCGTAGACGGATGATGCTATTATGTATGACGATGTTGTATTCGTGTGGCATTGAATGCCTCTTGTATGTATCCCAATCTATTATGTAATGTTGATGTAATGATATCCACCTTGCAAAAGCGTTCCAATATGCGGTTCTATCCTTGGTGGGACCTTCGAGTCTCTTTAGGATAGTATCACATATTGGGCGTGACATGCCTCGTACGTGGTTTTTCCCAGCTTTCCATGTCGCGCGTCCACTTCCATCCACGACGGCCATTGGCCATTCTTTCTCGTGTCCCCGTATAGCCCGTTCACAGGTCCGTGTGAGGGTCCGGGTACGTGGGGTGTGCCTCGTGCGTGGTTTTTCCCAGTTTTCCATGGCTTGCATCCGCTTCTGTCCAAGATGGGCATCGGTCACTTTTTTCCCGTGTCCCCGTATATCCCGTTCACGGGTCCGTGTAAGGGCCGGTGTACGTGGGGTGTGCCACGTACGTGGTTTTGCCCACTTTTCCATGGTTTAGGTCCACTTCCGTCCACGATGGGCGTGATGCACTTTTTTCTCGTGTCCCCGTATAACCCGTTAACGGGTCAGTGTAAGGGTCCGTGTAGGTGGGCTGCGCCTCGTACGTGGATTCACCCAAAATTCCATGGCTCGTGTCCACTTCCGTCCACGACGGGCGTATGCCATTTTTTCCCGTGACCCCATATAGGCCGTTCACGGGTGCCTGTAAGGGTCCGTGTACGTGGGGTGTCCCTCGTACGTGATTTTGCCCAGTTTTCCATGGTGCGCATCCACTTACAACCACGATGGGCATTGGCCATTTTTTCCCGTGACCTCGTATAGCCCGTTCACGGGTCCGTGTAAGGGTCCGTGTACGTGGGGTGTGCGTCGTACGTGGTTTTGCCTAGTTTTCCATGGTGCACGTCCTCTTCTGTCCACGACGGGTCTCGGTCACTTTTTTCCTGTGTCCCCGTATAACACGTTCACGGGTCCGTGTAGTGTACGTGTACGTGGGGTGTTCCACGTACGTGGTTTTGCCCTGTTTTCGATGCCTTGCGTCCACTTCCGTCCACGACGGGCGTCATGCACTTTTTCCCTGTGTCCCCATATAGCCCGTTCATGGGTCCGTGTAAGGGTTCGTGTACATGGGATGTGCCTCGTAAGTGGTTTTGCCCAGTTTTCCATTGCGTGCGTCCACTTCCGTCCACGACGGGCCTCGGCCATTCTTTCTCGTGTCCTCGTATAGCCCATTCAAGGGTCCGTGTAAGGGTCCATGTATGTGGGGTGTGCCTCGTACGTGGTTTTGCCCAGTTTTCCATGGCGCACTTCCACTTCTATCCACGATGGCCGATGGCAATTCTTTCCCGTGTCCCCGTATAGCCTGTTCACGGGTCCGTATAAAGGTCCATGTACGTGGGGTATGCCTCGTACGTGGTTTTGCGCAGTTTTCCATGGCGCGCATCCACTACTGTCAATGACGGGCGTCAGTCACTGTTTTCCCGTGTCCCCGTATAGCCCGTTCACGGGTCCGT
>NC_057810.1:117570167-117570863 GCF_018294505.1 Triticum aestivum
CCTGTTCATGAGTCAGTGTAAGGGTCCATCTATGTGGGATGTGCCTCGTACGTGGTTTTGCCCAGTTTTCCATGGTGCGCGTCCACTTCCGTCCACGACGGCCGTTGGCAATTCTCTCCCGTGTCCCCGTATAGCACATTCACGAGTCCGTGTAAGGGTCCGTGAACGTGGGTATGCCTGGTATGTGGTTTTGCCCAGTTTTCCATGCGCGCGTTTACTTCTGTCCATGACGGGCGTCGGTCACTTTTTCCTGAGTCCCCGTATAGCCCGTTCACGGGTATGTGTAAGGGTCCATGTACGTGGGGTGTCCCACGTACGAGGTTTTGCCCAGTTTTCCATGGCTTGCGTCCACTTCCGTCCACGACGGGCGTCGGGCACTTTTTTCCTGTGTCCCTGTATAACCCATTCACGGGTCAGTGTAACGGTCCGCGTATGTGGGGTGCGCCTCGTACGTGGTTTTGCCCAGTTTTCCATGGCACGCGTCCACTTTCGTCCACGATGGGTGTTGGCCATTTTTTCCCGTGACCCCGTATAGCCAATTGAGGGGTCCGTGTGAGCGTCCGTGTACATGGGGTGTGCCTCCTACATGGTTTTGCCCAGTTTTCCAGGGCACGTGTCCACTTCCGTCCACGACGGGCATCAGTCACTTTTTTTCCGTGTCCCTGTATAGCCCGTTCTTGCGTTCGTGTAAGGGTC
>NC_057810.1:117571313-117572265 GCF_018294505.1 Triticum aestivum
GTCCACTTCTTTCCACGACGGCCGTTGGCAATTCTCTCGCGTGTCCCCGTATAGCCCATTCACGGGTCCGTGTAAGAGTCCGTGAATGTGGGGTATGCCTAGTATGTAGTTTTGCCCAGTTTTCCATGGCGCGCGTCTACTTCTGTCCATGACGGGCGTCGGTCACTTTTTTCCTGTGTCCCCGTATAGCCCCTTCACGAGTATGTGTAATGGTCCGTGTACGTGGGGTGTCCCACGTACGAGGTTTTGCCTAGTTTTCCATGGCTTGCGTCCACTTCTGTCCACGACGGGCGTCGAGCACTTTTTTCCCGTGTCCCCGTATAACCCATTCACGGGTAATTGTAATGGTCCGCGTACGTGGGGTGCACCTCATACGTGAAGTCGCCCAGTTTTCCATGGCGCGCGTCCACTTTCGTCCACGACGGGTGTTGGCCATTTTTTCTCGTGACCCCGTATACATGGGGTGTACCTCATACATGGTTTTGCCCAGTTTTCCATGGCACGTGTACACTTCCATCCACGACGGGCAGCAGACACTTTTTTCCGTGTCCTTGTATAGCCCGTTCTTGCGTCCG
The DNA here is from genome assembly GCF_018294505.1 of Triticum aestivum. Taxonomy (NCBI): domain Eukaryota; kingdom Viridiplantae; phylum Streptophyta; class Magnoliopsida; order Poales; family Poaceae; genus Triticum; species Triticum aestivum. The sequence goes on from NC_057810.1 coordinate 117,571,889, forward strand.
TGTAAGGGTCCGTGTACATGGGGTGTGCCACGTACGTGGTCTTGCCCAGTTTTCCATGGCTTGTGTCCACTTCCGTCCACGACGGGCATCGGGCACTTTTTCCCATGTCCCCGTATAGCCCATTCACGGGTCCTTGTAAGGGTCTGTGTACGTGGGATGTGCCTCGTATGTGGTTTTGCCCAATTTTCCATGGCGTGCATCCACTTCCGTCCATGACGGGCATCGGCCATTCTTTCGCGTGTCCCCGTGTAGCCTATTCACGGGGCCGTGTAAGGGTCCGTGTACGTGAGGTGTGCCTCGTATGTGGTTTTGCCCAGTTTTCCATGGCGCGCATCCACTTCCGTCCATCACGGGTGTCTGTCACTTTTTCCCGTGTT
>NC_057810.1:117573999-117586499 GCF_018294505.1 Triticum aestivum
GCCCTATTTTCCATGGCGTGCATTCACTTCCGTCCATGACGGGCGTCGGTCACTTTTTCTCGTGTCACTGTATAGCCCGTTCACAGGTCCGTGTACGTGGAGTGTGCGACGTACGTGGTTTCACCCAGTTTTCCATGCGCTCGTCCACTTCCGTCCACGACGGGCGTCGGGCACTTTTTTCCCGTGTCCCCGTGTAGCCCGTTCACGGGTCCATGTACGTGGGGTGGGGCCTCGTACGTGGTTTTCCCCTGTTTTCTATGGCGCGCGTCCACAACTGTCCATGACGGGCATTGGCCACTTTTTTCCCGTGTCCCCGTATAGCCCGTTCACGGATCCGTGTAAGGGTACGTGTACATGGGGTGTACCTCGTACGTCGTTTTGCCCAGTTTTCCATGGCGCGCGTCCACTTTCGTCCACGGCGGGTGTCCTTGATTTTTCCCATGTCCCCGTATAGGCCGTTCATGGGTCCGTGTAAGGGTCCGTGTGTCAGAACCCCGCCTCAATGCCACATCGATCTAGCATGTAACACCTCATATCACTTTGCGGCCTCACGCACGGTATTCCCACGGGTGTCGCCCTACCTTTTCCTGGGACCGTTTGCGCTTTTTGGCACACGTATATGATAGTGTCGCTAGCATCCATATGATAAGGAGCCCAGGCTGACATGGCTAGTCGTAAACCCAAAGTAGCACAAACTTACAGGGACATGCATCCATGACCCAGCATCGAACGTGTCGGTCATCAGCGAGTGAATCCAGGCTGTAGCACTGGGCTAGCAGGACTCCGGTGAACCGGGCTGTAGCGGGCTAACAGGACTCCGGTATTCATCGCGTGACATTTCCGCGAAGGGACAGACACAGGAACGAAGAAGGACACATGCCGGCCAGCCTAAGTGTTCCGGAGCAGTAGCAAGCTACCATGGCTCGGTGGAAACACTAGGAGACATTTCCCGGTAAGAGGGGCTACTAAGGATAAACAACTAGATAGTCAGATCCCACACATACCAAGCATTTCAATAACATACACACAATATGCTCGATATGTGCAAGTACAACATGGCATCACAACATGACTCTACGACTCAAGTATTTATTCATTAGGCTCTGAGGAGCGAGATATTACAAACATAGGTATCATGACCCAACATTCAGAGCATACAAGTCAAAACACAAGCGGAAGCTATCATGTCTGAGTACAGACATCTATAGATGAAAAGGGCTGAGAAGCCTGACTATCTACCAGATCCTGCCGAGGGCACAAGATCGTAGCTGAGGTAACAAGCTAACCGTCGAAGTCCATGCGGAACTACTAGTGAGACTGAAGTCTCTCTGCAAAAACATAAAATAGGCAAACGTGAGTACAAATGTACCCAGCAAGACTTACATCAGAGCTAACTACATATGCATCATTATCAACAAAGGGGATGGTGGGGTTTAACTGCAGCAAGCCAGCTTTGACTCGGTGGCTATCGTGGACTACGACTGCAAGTAACTCTTTTGAGGTGGCCCACACGAGTCCACATATTCACCATATCAATACACCACTATGGATCCGCTCCCGTCTCCCTACGAGAACACCATCCATAGCACTCACACTTATCTTGCGCATTTTAGAGTATCCACTTTCACTTGTCTATGAACTGTACAGGCAACCCAGAAGTCCTTTTCCGCAGACACGGCTATTCGAATAGATCATATTAACCCTGCAGGGGTGTACTTCTTCACACACGCTCTCACCACTTACCGCCGTTTACACGACATGTACTCGGCAACCTTCAAGCGGAAGCCCAACGTGGGTGTCGGCCACGGCCTACCTAAACACTCAAGACTCTAGTCCAGGTTTATCGCCTATTCGGGCTCCATCCATGAGGAGATCCGGCCGGGGTTTCGCTCACAGCTCCAAACGATGTGAACAGGGTTCCCGAGACACCAAATGGGCGCCCGGTACATCGTGCCACGGTGTATCTACCGCATCACAGCCACCCCTCGGGTCAGCGCTGCCGACGGCCTCCAAAACATGTCCTACAAACACCAGAAACTAGTTGCAACTCCTGGACAGAGAACAAGGGTGATTAAGAAGTGGAGAGGGTCCATTGGTTTCGGGCCCATTGCGTGGTAGTAGTTGTTTCATGGATCACAAACACAGAACTCAGTTCCTGAGGACGGCTGCAATGAGACAACCCACCATGTACTCCTACATGGCCTCTCACCGCTACCTTTACCAAATCGTATTCACACACTTAGCTCACACACAATAGGACATGTTCACACACCTCTGATTCATCCCCGATGAATCAGACCTGACTCAACTCTAAGCAGTAGCAGGCATGACAAACAAGCATGAATGAGTAGGCACAACAGGGCTCAAACAACTCCTACTCATACTAGTGGGTTTCATCTATTTACTGTGGCAATGACAGGTCATGTAGAGGATAAAGGGGTTCAGCTACCGCAGCAAGTAACAAATGACTCGTTGTTGTCCTAATGCAGTAAAAGAGAGCAGGGCGAGAGAGTAGGATTGTATTGGAATTAACAAGGGGGTTTTGCTTGCCTGGCACTTCTGAAGATAACATTGAGTCTTCATCAGTGTCAACGATCACATCATCGGTACAGCGTCTACCGAGGGGGGAACAACACCGGCAAACACAGAAGAGACACGATCAATGCAATGCACAGTATGATGCATGCTATGACATGGCAATATGAATGTGTTTTGGGCTAATGCATCTAGCAACAAGTTAAATGGGGTTGGTTTGAACACTAGGTTCAAATTCAAACTCCATATGTGAGAGTTTAAATGCCATTTAATTGATTTGAGCTGATCAGCAGGTATAAGTTGTTCTAACATGCATGAAAACGGTACAGATGGATAGATTGGATTTTTCTGATCATTTTTCATATATAATTTGTTTGATTTGGAGTTACGGTTGAATTACTATGAATTTTTGAAGTTTTGGACATATTCTGCAATTTTCTGGACTAAAATAAATCCAGAAATAAATAGTGTGTCAGCATGACATCACCCTGATGTCAGCAGGTCAACTGGGCGCCTCTAGGTTAAACCTGACCAGTGGGTCCACTGGTCAGTGACTGGTGCTGGTTAGTGACACTGACAGGTGGGTCCGGTCAACAGACACGTCAGCCCAGTCAACTCTGACTGGTGGGTCCTGCATGATTATAAACTAATCTAAACAGAAATAAATCCTAGATTATTTAGGGCGTGGGGCCCAGATGTCAGTGAGTTAGGTGGGTTAGTTAGGGCGTCATTAGTGGCTAATGACAACGCCGCGTCAGCCCACCAGCGTTTAGCCGCCGGTGACACAAACCGCGGCGGAGATCTTCGGAAATCACCCTCCGGCGATGGTTCGACGCGCGGCTAGGCTTGCTCGACTCCTGGGAGTGCGCCGCATCTAGTGGTGCCACTGGTTGGAGCCGGTGTGGCTGGGAACTATGCCGGCGTCGAGGTTTGGCGGCGGCCGAAGCACGGGAGCAGTCGGGTTCGGCGCTACTGCGTACGGGAGGAGGATCTGGTGGGTCTACTCGGCTTCTGGGAGTGTGCTGAGCGCGCTGAAGGGCTCGGACGCGAGCGGCAGCGACTGTGGCCGCGGCGGCGCCATGGCCGGCGGCGACGGGTTCTCGGGATCGACAGAGGTGACGGCTACACGGTGAAATCGAGCACGGGGAGAGAGAGGGGAGGCGTAGAATCTCACAGAGGACTCGCAGAGAAGCCCAGCATGGTCGGGGAAGCGTCGGAGTTGGCGGATCGACGAGCGGCATCCGGCGGCCGTGCGTGAAGAAGACGGCTCGATGACGGTGATGCAGGGCGTCCGAGGTCGCTTGACTCGGCGGAGAGGATGAGGGCGAGGTAGCCGAGCTTTCTGTGCACGCCGAGAGGTCGAGGGGGAGGCTCTGGGTGCGGCAACGGCGGGCGGCGGCGAAGAGCTCCGCTCGGCTTCGCGCGAGAGAGAGCAGAGGAGGGTAAAGGGGTCGAGAGAGAGCAGAGAGCGAGGGGAGAGACAAGGGGGATGTGGGGCGTATCCAGACGCGTCGGGGGCGCCTCGGTGGCAAGCAGGAGGTGGCCAGGGCCGCGTCGGCGCTCGCCACCGAGCTGCTTCGGGGCGAGGGGGAGGAAGACGATAGAAGGGTGGCCTGGTGGGCTGGGCCGCCAGGTGGGCTTCACAGGTAAGTGCCAGGTACTAACTCTCTCTCTCTCTCTCTCTTATTTCCATTTTCTATTTTCTGCAATTGTTTTGGCTTCATTAAAAATGCCAGAGCATTATTAAAAATCCTGAAAATATTTGTGGCATTGTTGAAATTATTTCCAACAGCCCTCAACTAATTTCAAAATTATTAGAGCATTTAAAATATTTATAAGATTTAAATGCCCCAATTCAAATACAATATGAGTTAATTCAAAAATCCAGAAATGACCTATAAATATGTTCATCATTTTTGGCAGAGGTTTTCACCTTTATCAGAAATCATGAACATTTTCAAAGGCATTTTGGGTTTATTGAAAATGATTTTATTTGAGCCTATTTGAATTCATTTGGTGCTAGGGTTTAAACAATCCCCATTTCAGGTTTAACTGAAATTTAAACATGATGCATGGATGCTAAAGAAAAAAACAAGCAAGGCCTGAACTGGGGATGTGACAACTCACCCCCACTAAACAAGAATCTCGTCCCGAGATTCAAGCATAGGGTAAGAAGACACAATGATACAAGCTAACACGATCTTTACGATCCAGGTTGCACTTCAAATGAACGTTGATTCGATCACCATCATTGTCTCAATGTCTTGCTCCAGGAACTCCTAACAACATGACAATGTGAGGGAAAAGGAACTCTAGAAGGATCGATCTTCTCGAAGATCGAGCAACTCGTGATCAACTCACGGAATGAGGCATAGACACATTTCATGAGCTGAGACGCGAAGCACACATCCATAGGAATGGAGTGAAGCAGAAGACGAAGGTTCACTAGGTAGACAACAATTTCACGCTTTTAAAGGTGTTGAACGGTTGTCAACGTAGCGAGGTGTTGAGTTGCCATGATACCTCAGCGAGACATCCTGGAGGAGGGTGATTCATAGATTATTACCGTAAGTGGCAAAAGAATTACCTTTGATTCAGAGATCATTGAAACTCTTTATACCAGCCTAAGGCAATTCACAATCGATCATTTGAAGGAGTCCGAGAGAATGACATTCTCGGGCTAGGTTGGATGATGTGGATTACCTTGTTGAAGACAACACAAGGGATGATTTTGCTTATCATTGGAAATGGATGGGACCCAAGATAGGATGGCACAATGACGGTGCAAGCTGGAAACAAAACACAAATGCTGGAAATGATTCTGATAACTGGGGAGGAGCTCAGCAGTAGAGAGTGATTCCACTGTTGGAGTGGTTATAGCATAACTGAAGAGGCTAGGAGCAATCCCAGTTAGTGCCGGTGATAATACCTAGTTCTTGTGCGTGCTCTCAAAAACTTGAGCATTTCCATATTCATCAAGGTTTTACCAACATCCATGTCAAGGATCCTGGCAACACAACATACTACCATGATGAATAGCGATGGATGAAGCAGATGCACAGGAAGATAACACTTTCTCAGATTTCACCTTAGCGAGACCAAGGGGACAAAATCTGGATGATCGATCGAGAAACATTTAGCACTCCGCTTCTAATGTTCTCCTTGATGTGCTAGCGCAATCCATTTGTTAAAACGGTTTGGTATCTAGAACATCAAGTAACAGGTCGGACTTCGGAAGCTCAAGAATACATAAGGAACAACTACTAGAATAAATTCTACGAGATCCTTATGGGGAGGTGGCCAACTTTCTCAATCAAGATACTACAATAATGGGTCTTCCGGCTGGGTGTGTTGGCCACGACATCCACTTTACCGGTTTACCGAGAGACCAATATTGTAGTTCTTGGGAAACGTTCCAACCATCAAGTCTGCCTGAGATTCAGATCTGGTTGGTGTCAGAATATTCCAGACTCATCAAGTCTAGAAAGAAGAATGAAAGTTTGCAACACAAATCGACGATACGACGTTGCGAGATTCTCGGGAAATGGACTACGGTAGTAAGCTCCAAAATATGAGCCGGTTCTGCTACAAACATGTGAACATGTTGTCCCGGACAAACATGACCACATTGTAGTCTTACAATAAAACACTACCGAGTTCAGGTGGGGAACCATCATCGAGGATATCGAAGTCCTTGCATAAGGCATGCTCTTAAGAAGGAACTTCTCCTCCTTGAACAAATCAATCAGTGGCTTGGTGTGCTCGGGACACATATGGAATGAAGGTTGCAAGTCTCCAGACCACACCATACTTCGCACGTATGCATGACTGACTTGGGATGATTCCAGAGGAAGCAACATTGACTTTCTCGAATCCACAGCGGCAACTTGCTCCAAATGCACATGAATTAGAGGAAGTCACTCCTTTCATCCAAACATATGCTTCATGAACAGAGCATGAAGATAATGCTTATAGAAGTTTCCAACACTAGCTGGATGTTCAACAGGAATCCTAGAGGAGACAAAATGCTGCTGATGGGCTCAACAACAAGTCATCGAGATTTCCATGTAAATGGAATTCCATAATTACGTGAACAAGTGATAGCATTGGTCAGACCCAAAAGATTTAATGGTGTATGCTCGAGGAAAATTCACGAGTAAGACAAAATTACGAACATCATTGGTTCTGACTTGATTTGAGGATAGCCCATACCCAAATCAAGGTCTTGGCAAGACAAGAGGTCCACCAACTGATCATGAGGATCAATCAATGAAGATATTATCTTTCTTCAACACACACACAAAGATATCCCTTAAGATGAACTAGATCGGACAAGCTTCCATCTTCCAACACAGACTCTTGGAGAAGGGGTGGTTACAAGAAACCAACTTGATCACGAGCTCAACATAGCGATCAGGTGACAACCCGGGAATACTTCCGAGAAGATATCCGGAACATCACGAACCACCAATATGTTATTAAGCTCGAGAACAATCTTGCTTTTCAGGGCAAGACGATATGATCACAAGAGTGAGGGACTGGCACAATCCTAACTCACTGATCGAGGAGTGCACCGGAAATATGGACTAGGTAGCACAGTCAATCTTAGGATGACGATCCAATAACCAATACGCTAAGAATGAGAATATTGTCCATTAACTACCAAGCAACAAGGTTGCTAGGAGTATTGATTTCACGCATCACGATTCACTTGTCGACATTCTGGTTGCAACAACACGGGAACCTAGGAATGAACAACGATGGCGAGAGGTATCACTGCATCGAGAGTTCATAGGATGGTGTGCAATTCCCATGATATTCCTGATACGAAGATGGTAATACTTCAAGGTAAAACAGACCAGAAGCTGGATTAGCAATTTGATCTACGGAATACAACCGCTTGACCCAATCCCAAAGATGGACGAGGTACTGGAGTTTGTTTCTCCTAGTCATTCCGGAGTAGAATGGCTTGACGGACCACAAGAGTAGTAGGCATCGATAACACGAATGCACAATTACTCCTGACTATCAATTGATAGACGAAGGTCAGAATACAACTAAAGAGGGACAACTCAAGGGAACATATAACTTTCTGAGTTGTGGATGCATCGGTTAGTATGTCGAATCAAGTTCAACGGGTTTCTTCCGGATAACCCATGCAGAAAGGTAGAACTGGCAGAGTTGCAATATAGAACGGAGTACTCCTCAAGAGCACCCTGGTTGTGATCTCTTGGCTCAAAATAACTTCTACCATAAGCAGCTCATGCTATTTGGAAGAAGGAAATACCACGGACCACGAGGACTAATGCAAAGGTTACTAATAACCTAAAGGAACGAGCAAGCACTATCAACATGAAGTAAGTAGGGTGGGTCTCGGGTTCAAAACCCAGGAATAGAATGACTACTAACTAAATAGCATCACAGGATGCTTCCGAGAATAAAGGCCAGAATCATCACACTGAGACACAAATCATGGCTAGATTACTAGATGATCCCCTAGGACACCTAGGGTCATAATAATAATTCCAACATATATGTCGAGGCAATAGAATACCTCAACTCAGCGATTAGTGTGATTAACCTGGCCCAAAGGAGCATAAAACCCAGAGGGAAAGGATTTGCAAGTGCATCAGATTGTTTTGAAACCTGGGATGACTCGGACAGCATAACGACTGTAAATGCTCAAAAATATTTGAGACAAGCTAGAAAAATGGTGGCATAACCACTCGATCATCATAATATCAAGGTTTTGAGATCAACTATCAATACATGGAGACAGTAGGAACTGAACTGAGGCTTGAATCCACCAATCTTATGAGTCTACGGATTGGTAACACGTGATCCTGATAGAAGAAGAGATAGCCTAGTTTCTTAACCCCACAGGAAGGATAAGATGACTTAGATCAGAAGGCATAAGGTATAAGGAGTAAAAGAGCCTTACGTTCCATCCCACAATCAATTCCCTTATATAACTAAAGCATTTCTAGACTCAACTTCGACCAGTTTGGCTTGGTAATCCTACAGGCAGTCAAGTTCTGATACCAAAACTGTCAGGACCCCGACTCAATGCCACATGGATCTAGCATGTAACACCTCATATCACTTTGCGGCCTCACGCACGGTATTCCCACGGGTGTTGCCCTACCTTTTCCCGGGACCGTTTGCGCCTTTTGGCACACGTATATGATAGTGTTGCTAGCATCCATATGATAAGGAGCCCGGGCTAACATGGCTAGTCGTAAACCCAAAGTGGCACAAACTTACAGGGACAGGCATCCATGACCCAGCATCGAACGTGTCGGTCATCAGCGAGTGAATCCAGGCTGTAGCACTGGGCTAGCAGGACTCCGGTGAACCGGGCTGTAGCGGGCTAATAGGACTCCAGTATTCATCGCGTGACATTTCCCCGAAGGGACAGACACAGGAACGAATAAGGACACATGCCGGCCAGCCTAAGTGTTCCGGAGCAGTAGCAAGCTACCATGGCTCGGTGGAAACACTAGGAGACATTTCCCGGTAAGAGGGGCTACTAAGGATAAACAACTAGATAGTCAGATCCCACACATACCAAGCATTTCAATAACATACACACAATATGCTCGATATGTGCAAGTACAACATGGCATCACAACATGACTCTACGACTCAAGTATTTATTCATTATGCTCGATACTAGTGGGTTTCATCTATTTACTGTGGCAATGACAGGTCATGTAGAGGATAAAGGGGTTCAGCTACCGCAACAAGTAACAAATGACTCGTTGTTGTCCTAATGCAGTAAAAGAGGGCAGGGCGAGAGAGTAGGATTGTATTGGAATGAACAAGGGGGTTTTGCTTGCCTGGCACTTCTGAAGATAACATTGAGTCTTCATCAGTGTCAACGATCACATCATCGGTACAGCGTCTACCGAGGGGGGAACAACACCGGCAAACACAGAAGAAACACGATCAATGCAATGTACAGTATGATGCATGCTATGACATGGCAATATGAATGTGTTTTGTGCTAATGCGTCTAGCAACAAGTTAAATGGGGTTGGTTTGAACACTAGGTTCAAATTCAAACTCCATATGTGAGAGTTTAAATGCCATTTAATTGATTTGAGCTGATCAGCAGGTCTAAGTTGTTCTAACATGCATGAAAATGGTACAGATGGATAGATTGGATTTTTCTGATCATTTTTCATATATAATTTGTTTGATTTGGAGTTATGGTTGAATTACTATGAATTTTTGAAGTTTTGGACATATTCTGCAATTTTCTGGACTATAATAAATCCAGAAATAAATAGTGCGTTAGCATGACATCACCCTGATGTCAGCAGGTCAACTGGGCGCCTCTAGGTCAAACCTGACCAGTGGGGTCCACTGGTCAGTGACTGGTGCTGGTTAGTGACACTGACAGGTGGGTCCGGTCAACAGACACGTCAGCCCAGTCAACTCTAACTGGTGGGTCCCGCATGATTATAAACTAATCTAAACAGAAATAAATCCTAGATTATTTAGGGCGTGGGGCCCAGATGTCAATGAGTTAGGTGGGTTAGTTAGGGCGTCATTAGTGGCTAATGACAACGCCACGTCAGCCCACCGGCGTTTAGCCGCCGGTGACACAAACTGCGGCGGAGATCTTCGGAAATCACCCTCCGGCGATGGTTCGATGCGCGGCTAGGCTTGCTCGACTCCTGGGAGTGCGCCGCATCTAATGGTGCCACTGGTTGGAGCCGGTGTGGCCGGGAACTATGCCGGCGTCGAGGTTTGGCGGCGGCCGAAGCACGGGAGCAGTCGGGTTCGGCGCTACTGCGTACGAGAGGAGGATCTGGTGGGTGTGCTCGGCTTCTGGGAGTGTGCTATGCGCGCTGGAGGGCTCGGACGCGAGCGGCAGCGACTGTGGCCGCGGCGGCGCCATGGCCGGCGGCGACGGGTTCTCGGGATCGACAGAGGTGACGGCTACGCGGTGAAATCGAGCACGGGGAGAGAGAGGGGAGGCGTAGAATCTCATAGAGGACTCGTAGAGAAGCCCAGCGGGGTCGGGGAAGTGTCGAAGTTGGCGGATCGACGAGCGGCATCCGGCGGCCATGTGTGAAGAAGACGGCTCGATGACGGTGATGCAGGGCGTTCGAGGTCGCTTGACTCGGCGGAGAGGATGAGGGCGAGGTAGCCGAGCTGCTGGGCACGCCGAGAGGTCGAGGGGGAGGCTCTGGGTGCGGCAACGGCGGGCGGTGGTGATGAGCTCCGCTCGGCTGCGCGTGAGAGAGAGCAGAGGAGGGTAAAGGGGTCGAGAGAGAGCAGAGAGCGAGGGGAGAGACAAAGGGGGCTGCGGGGCGTATCCAGACGCGCCGGGGGCGCCTCGGTGGCAAGCAGGAGGTGGCCAGGGCGGTGTCGGCACTCGCCACCGAGCTGCTTCGGGACGAGGGGGAGGAAGACGACAGAAGGGTGGCCTGGTGGGCTGGGCCGGCCACTTGGGCCGCCAGGTGGGCTTCACAGGTAAGTGCCAGGTACTAACTCTCTCTCTCTCTCTCTCTCTTATTTCCATTTTCTATTTTCTGCAATTGTTTTGGCTTCATTAAAAATGCCAGAGCATTATTAAAAATCCTGAAAATATTTGTGGCATTGTTGAAATTATTTTCAACAACCCTCAACTAATTTCAGAATTATTAGAGCATTTAAAATATTTATAAGATTTAAAGGCCCCAATTCAAATAAAATATGAGTTAATTCAAAATCCAGAAATGGCCTATAAATATGTTCATCATTTTTGGCAGAGGTTTTCAACTTTATCAGAAATCATGAACATTTTCAAAGGCATTTTGGGTTTATTGAAAATGATTTTATTTGAGCCTATTTGAATTCATTTGGTGCTAGGGTTTAAACAATCCCCATTTCAGGTTTAACTGAATTTTAAACATGATGCATGGACACTAAAGAAAAAAACAAGCAAGGCCTGAACTGGGGATGTGACACCGTGTACATGAGATGTGCTTCGTACATGGTTTTGCCCAGTTTTCCATGGTGCGCGTCCACTTCCGTCCACAACGGGCGGCGGGCACTTTATTACCATGTCCTCGTATAGGCCATTCACGGGTCCGTGTAATGGTCAGTGTAGGTGGTGTGTGCCTCTAACGTGGTTTTGCTCAGTTTCCATGGTGCGCGTCCACATCCATCCACGCTGGGCGTCGGGCACTTTTTTCCCGTGTCCCCGTATAGGCCGTTCACAGATCCGTGTAAGGGTCTGTCTATGTGGGGTGTGTGCCTCGTACATGGTTTTGCCCGGTTTTCCGTGGCGCGCGTCCACTTCCGTCCACGACGGGCGTCGGTCACTTTTTCCCCGGGTCCCCGTATAGCCCGTTCATGGGTCCGTGTAAGGGTCCGTGTACGTGGTTTTGCCTAGTTCTCCATGGAGCACGTCTAGTTCCATCCTCGACGGGTATAGGGCAATTGTTTTCCTGGGCGTATGTTATCACGATTCTTGCCCGTGTCTCCTTTAACACAGTTATATAGGTACCACTAAGGTAGTACCAACTTTGTTCTTTGTGATGACATTACACGCATGAATCGATGAAGTATCTCGGTCACATGGCTCAAATTGTTTTGAGTGTACTCGCGAAAGGCCTTACCGAGTGATTGCGTATTTCATTCAAGGGGCTTTACCATTTGTCTTGACCATGACTTAGCCGTTTAGCCTCTGACAAAGGCATTCACATGAATCGGTCAAGTATCTTGGTCACTTGTCACATATAATTTCGAGTGTGCTCGCCACTGGCCTTATTGAGTGATTGCATATGTCATATAAGAGACTTTACCATTTGCCTGGACCATGACTTAGCAGTGTAGCCTGTGACGACGGCATCCGCTTGAATCAGCCAGGTATCTTGGGCATTTGGCACATTTAGTTTTGAGTGTTGTTTCCGCTGGCCTTATTTGGTGATTGTGTATGTCTTACTAGGGACTTTGACATTTCTAGTCCT